>NW_025726766.1:0-47126 GCF_021461395.2 Schistocerca americana
TGCGTGTGGTTGTCGACGTTGACTGGTTGGCGTGTGCCGATGCACGTGCATGTGTGGGTCGCGAGTGCGTTTTTGGCTGGCTGTGTGTGTGTGTGTGTGTGTGTTTTGGGGGGGGGGAAGGGGGAGGCGGTGGTGAAAGTGCAGTCGTTGCCACGGGCGTCGTCGGGTGGGGCTGGCTGGGGCTGTGCGTCGTGGCGGAAAGGTGGTAGGTTGCGGGAAGCGAGCCCGTCGTTGACGGTGTCGCGTGAGTTGTGAATCGAGTGGGGCGCGGGGCGCGGGACAGGAGCAGCGTGCCGCTGCGTCGTGGTCGTCAGCAGAGGCTGTGCGTGTGCTTGTCCTTTTTGTGGGCGGTTCGTGCGAGGCGTTTTTGTTTTGTGTTGCCCTAGTTGTTAGTTTATTTTGTTTGTGTTTGTTATTTTGAGACGACGACTGGTTGGTGGCGTGCGCGCGAAGTGGCGGTGTGCGCTTCCCGTGTCGTTTGTGTTGTTTGGTTTTTTTGTTTTTGTGTGTTTTTTTTTGCACTGGGCCCCGGTGGGTGGGTGCGTGTGTGTCGATTGCCGGCTGGCGAAAGGTGCGCCATCGGCGGGGTGGGTCGCCGGCACAAGTAGAGGCGGCGGCGTTGTTGCTGTTGTTGTGTGGTGTTTGTTTTGTTCGGCTGTGTCGGCGAGCTGTGTTGCGGTGCGTGTGAATGGTGGTGCAAAAGTGCTGGCGTTGGGGCTGCGACTGCGACGGCGGCGAGCCGCGGGCGCGCCATTGATAGTGATGTTGTGAACAGCGGCTGTGTACGGTAGTGGTGTTGTTGTAGCACGACGTGCATCCGGGCCGGCGCGGAAAGCGCAGTTGCGGGCGGTTGCCCTTCGGTGCCAGCCCATGTCGCGTGAGCGGCGGGTTGCTCTGGTGTCGACACGTGGTGCTCTGGGTTGTTGTGTGGTGCCCTTTGGCCGGTGGGGGTGGTTCGCGTGTGTCTCGTTCGCGCTCGGTGTCTGGTCGTGGTCGTGCTGCTCCCCCGTCTGTCGGCGGTTTCCGACGTCGTCTGTACGTTTTTGTTCGTTTGCGGCGTGCCTGCCGACGTCGTCCCGTCGCGACCTTTCAACCGAAAGTGTGGCGCCCGAAGGTGAACGAACGTAACCCTGACCTCGGCGCTTTACGCTGAGCCGAGCGAACCGAACCTAACCTGTGGTGTGGCGAGGTGAGCTCAGCCTGTGAGCCCCTAACGTCTACGTAAGGTAAGCTGTCCGGCTCACGCCTCACGTTTGAACGCTTTTTTAACCTACGTTTGACGCTTCTTAACCTAGCACTGACCCCTTAACCTAACGTGTAACCTAACCTAACCTAACCTAACCTAACCTCTGACGCCTGACGTGTTTGAATGCTTAACCTAAGTTTGACGCTTAACCTAACCCAAGTCCCCTTAACCTAACCCACGTCCACCTAACCTAACCTAACCTAACGTAGACGTGTAAACGTAATGTGTAACGCGTAACGTGTAAGGTCGGCTGTCGTGTGTGCTTGACGGCAGATTGGGTTGGTCTGTAGATTCGGATTGCGGTTTGCCTCGGTCGAGGGGTTGGGTCGGAAGCGGCGAGGGGCGGCGGCGCCTGTTGCGCAGGCGGCGTCCGTTTGCGGCGGGCAATTGTTGAGAAACGGCTGTGAATGTTGGCGGGCGAGAGGAGGAGGACGGCGCGCGATGTGGCCCGACGGCTGCGGGCCGATCGGGAAACGGCGGGAGGGCGACGGAAGGCGATGGGGCGGCGGAGGCGCGTTTGCACGGCCGTCATCGCCGCACGCCTCGGCTTGTGTGGCTGTGGCGCCGGCCGCGCTGGCCGGGCTGCCGCGGCGACGGTGTGGGAGTTTTGCCGAAGGTTTGGCCATTGTGGCGGGTCGTCGGCTGGGGCTGTGGGGGCGGCATTTGGGCGGGGGCGGCGATTCTCGGCGGGCCGACCCAGGCTGTAGCGCGCGGTAGCTGCAGTTTGGCCGTGGTTTGCGGCGCTGCCGTGGCGACTGGTTGGCGACTGTGGTGTGGCTGTGTGTAGCCCCATCCTCGGTGGTTTGAAAGGCGCGGGCGGTTGTGGCGCAGGTTTGGGGCTGCTCCGCACAGGCTGTCGGACGTTGGGCGGTAGCAAGCGCGGGAGGCGCGGCGCGGCGGCGCGCAGAGTGGCGGCCGCTCTCTCGGCCGTCCGCGCCCGCCCGCGACACTGGCTGGGCCTTGTGATTCTCTGCTCTGCTGCTGTGCTGTGCTTGCGTGCCTGCCGTCCCGCTCGCTCTCGCTGTGTGTTACGCGCGTCGTCGAAATGGCAGATCAGGCGGCTACGAACGAGACTGCTGCGGCACCCGCCGCCACCGGCACTACGAAGAAGGCCAAGTCTGCGTCGTCTGCGAAGAAGCCGCGCGCCAAGCCTGCGCACCCGCGCACCTCTGAGATGGTGACGGCCGCCATCAAGAGTCTGAAGGAGCGCGGCGGGTCGTCGCTGCAGGCGATCAAGAAGTACATAGCCGCGCACTACAAGCTGGACGCGGAGAAGCTGGCGCCGTTTATCAAGAAGTACCTCAAGTCGGCCGTCGTGGCGGGCGAGCTGGTGCAGACGAAGGGGAAGGGCGCGTCCGGCTCGTTCAAGCTTGCCGGCGCCGGCGGCGGGGGGGCGGCCGAGGGCGGCAAGGCTCGTGCTGGCGGTGCCAAGAAGAAGCGCGCCGCTCCGGCCAGCAAGGAGAAGAAGGGCGCCCGTGCGGCCGGCGCAAAGAAGGCTGGTGGCGTGAAGGCGGCGACCGGTCGGAAGGCGGGCGCCGCCAAGAAGGCGTCTGCGGCGTCGGCCGCTCCCGCGGGTGCGAAGAAGGCGGCTGCGGCCAAGCCGGCCAAGGCCAAGTCGCCGTCGAAGGCGAAGAAGGCCGCCAAGGTTCCGACGAAGAAGCCGAAGGCGCCGCGCCCGAAGAAGGCGACGACGCCGTCTAAGGCGAAGGCTTCGCCCAAGAAGAAGAAGTAGAGTAGAGGAGAAAGAGATGGGGGAAAGGAAGGGTTTGGCGCTTGACTCCGTCGTCCCCACCCCCCGTCGTCGTCTAGTGGCGCGCAAGAGACGCGCGGCCCAAAAAAAACGGCCCTTCTCAGGGCCATCAAAGCACGTCGGGGAAGGTTTTGATTGTCGTGTTGCGTTTGGTGTGGGTGTCTGTCTGTATGCCCGTGGGGATGCTGTTTGCGTGCCGTGGTGGTTGGATTGCGGGGGTCGGTGGCGGGTGTGGGCGGCGGTAGCGGTAAGCGGTGTTGTTGTTGTTGTTGTTGTTGTTGTTGTCGTGGTTGATTGTCGCCGTGTTTGTGGCGGCGGCCGACGGTTGGTTTTCTGTCACGTTGTTTAGTTTGAATACGTTGGTTGGCTTGCCTGCGTTCGTTCTTCTCGGATGTCTGTCTTGTCGAGTCGTGTCTGGTCTTTGTTTTGTTCCTTTGTGTGTGTGTGTGTGTTATGTTTTGCAACGGGGGGCACGTTGAGATGCGGAAGGAGTCGGCGGGGATTTCGGTGGCGTGTAGAGCGAGCGAGCGCGTCGGAGTGGAGTGCGGGTTTTTTTTGTTTTCGAAACGAAAGCGGCGGCCGGCCAGCCACCCGTGCGGTGTGACGTCGGCCGTTGGGTATTGTGCGCTTTGAGCGCCGGGGAGGGATGATGTGTGATTGTTGCGCGCTGCTAGCAGGCAGGCAGAGTGAGCGGGTGTGGCGGACGGACGGGAAGTGGTGGTTTTTGTTTTTGGGTTGCGGGGCGAGAGGCAGGCGACCGACAAAGTTTGCTCGCGACGGAGAGATGTTAGTGGCCCTGAAAAGGGCCGTTTTTGTTTGTGCGGTGCGGTGCCGCGGCGCGGTTTAGGCGCGCTCGCCGCGGATGCGGCGCGCGAGCTGGATGTCCTTGGGCATGATGGTGACGCGCTTGGCGTGGATTGCGCACAGGTTGGTGTCTTCGAAGAGGCCGACGAGGTAGGCCTCGCTGGCCTCCTGCAGGGCCATGACTGCGGAGCTCTGGAAGCGCAGGTCGGTCTTGAAGTCCTGGGCGATCTCGCGCACTAGGCGCTGGAATGGCAGCTTGCGGATGAGCAGCTCTGTGCTCTTCTGGTAGCGCCTGATTTCTCGCAGGGCGACGGTGCCCGGCCTGTAGCGGTGGGGCTTCTTGACGCCTCCGGTGGCGGGCGCGCTCTTCCTCGCCGCCTTGGTGGCGAGCTGTTTGCGCGGCGCCTTTCCGCCGGTGGACTTGCGGGCCGTTTGCTTTGTGCGGGCCATGGCGGTAGCGGTAGCGGAGCGGCGTGCGTGGAGGTTAGGTGTGGCGCGGCGTCCGGTGCTGCCTTGACAACGGGCCCGCGCGCCTCCGTGCTGCGCTTATATGCCCTCGGTTGCGCGTGGTGGGGGGAGGGCGGGCCAGAGTCTATATAGGGGGGCGGCGGGCGCGCTGGGCGCAGACCGTAGCCGACTCGCCAGCCGCTGCAGCCGCTGTTTGTGCACGTTTTGCTTTGCCCGAGGAAGGAAGGATGACAGGCCGCGGCAAGGGAGGAAAGGGGCTCGGCAAGGGTGGCGCCAAGCGGCACCGCAAGGTGTTGCGCGACAACATCCAGGGCATCACGAAGCCCGCCATCCGCCGCCTGGCTCGCAGGGGCGGCGTGAAGCGCATCTCTGGTCTGATCTACGAGGAGACCCGCGGGGTGCTGAAGGTGTTCCTGGAGAACGTGATCCGCGACGCGGTGACGTACACTGAGCACGCCAAGCGCAAGACTGTGACGGCCATGGACGTGGTGTACGCCCTGAAGAGGCAGGGGCGCACCCTGTACGGTTTCGGCGGTTAGGCTGCGTCGCAGCGGGCGCTGGCCTTCCCGCGGCCGTGCTTGTGGGTGGGAGAGACTAGAAAACGGCCCTTTTCAGGGCCACCACACTGTTCGGAAGTTGAAAAGTGCGAAAGAGTCTGTGTTGTTGCTGCGTGTGTGCGCTGTGTTGTTTGTTTGTTTCTTTCTTTCTTTCCGTTTGAGCGACGTGATGTGACTGGGAGGGGAGAAGGAAAGGAAACGTGTCATGTGGCTGGCTGTGTGTGGAGCTGCTTCGTTTGTGTGTCTTTGTATCGATCGCGACGGAGATGGCGGGCTGTGTGTTGTTGTGCGAGAGGCGGTGATTATTTGCTTGCGTGGTTTGGCTCTGTGTGTTTGTTTGCGGCGGCGTTGGGGTTTCCGAGGCAAGGCGTGTGGGCATAGGCGGCCGGATCAGCTGTTTCGTTCGTGTCGACGGCCGTTGCGCGCGGGAGTGGAGGGCGGTGTGTCGACACGCCTCCCTTTAACAATGGTCATTATTGCTGCCGTTGTCGGTTTGGAAGGCGACTGCGACCGTGCAAAATGTGTGTGTGTGTGTGTGTGTGTGTTGGGCCACACGGGCTGTGTGGGCGACAAGATGGCGGACGTGCGCCGGCGGCGGCTGTGCTGTGACAGTGCAAAGTTAAAACAAAACAAGGTGCGGCGAGGACGACTGCAATTTTGCTTTGGACGTAGGTTTGTGTGGTGGCCCTGAAAAGGGCCGATTGTTGTGGGCCGAGCCGGCAAAGCGCGTTGCGTGCAGGGGAGCACGCGGCGCTGCGATTGCCTGGCCTCCTTTAGGCCTTCTTCTCGGTCTTCTTTGGCAGCAGGACGGCCTGGATGTTGGGCAGGACACCACCCTGTGCGATGGTGACGCCCGACAGGAGCTTGTTGAGCTCCTCGTCGTTGCGGATGGCAAGCTGCAGGTGGCGCGGGATGATGCGCGTCTTCTTGTTGTCGCGGGCCGCGTTTCCGGCCAGCTCGAGCACCTCAGCCGCGAGGTACTCCATGACGGCGGCGAGGTAGACGGGCGCCCCGGCGCCGACGCGCTCTGCGTAGTTTCCCTTGCGCAGGAGGCGGTGGATTCTGCCGACCGGGAACTGGAGCCCAGCCCTGCTTGAGCGGGACTTTGACTTGCCCTTGACTTTGCCTCCCTTTCCGCGTCCGGACATGGCGATGGGCTAGCGACGGTGCACACGAAACGGAAACGAAAACGACCGGTGCGAGCGGCAGCGAGTCGAGCAGCGGAGTGCGTGCCGGCGCAGCCGGGGTGGGGGTGCTTTATGGGCTCGGGTGCGGCGGCCGGTTGCGCGCGCGCCCCATTGGTCGGCGGCCGCAACAGGGCGAGCTGGTAAAGGTGCGGCGGCGGCTGGCGGCGGGTGCCACTGTGTGGGGAGACGCTGACTAGAGCGGAGCGCTTGCTACTGGTGTTGCTGCTGCCGTACGTTGGTTCGAGATGCCGCCCAAGACTAGCGGGAAGGCCGCCAAGAAGGCTGGCAAGGCGCAGAAGAACATTTCGAAGGGCGACAAGAAGAAGAAGCGCAAGAGGAAGGAGAGCTATGCCATCTACATCTACAAGGTGCTGAAGCAGGTGCACCCTGACACGGGCATCTCGTCGAAGGCGATGAGCATCATGAACAGCTTCGTGAACGACATTTTCGAGCGCATTGCGGCCGAGGCTTCTCGCCTGGCGCACTACAACAAGCGCTCGACCATCACGTCCCGCGAGATCCAGACCGCTGTGCGGCTGTTGCTGCCTGGCGAGCTGGCCAAGCACGCCGTGAGCGAGGGCACGAAGGCGGTGACCAAGTACACGAGCTCCAAGTAAGGAGGTGGCTCTGGAATGGAAGGAAGGATGGAGAAGGCTCCTCCGTTGCGAGAGCGGCAAAACGGCCCTTTTCAGGGCCACCAACTTGCCTTTTGCGGGAAGGGCGGAATTG
Organism: Schistocerca americana; assembly: GCF_021461395.2. Taxonomy (NCBI): domain Eukaryota; kingdom Metazoa; phylum Arthropoda; class Insecta; order Orthoptera; family Acrididae; genus Schistocerca; species Schistocerca americana. Next base: position 6,742 of record NW_025726766.1, read on the forward strand.
TTGTTGTTGTTTGTGTGGACGGCTGTGATGTATGTGTGCATTTTGATTGTGGGTGGGGGGGCGCGTCAAAGCGTGTTGCGCGGGGTACGGCCACGAGGTTGGTCGCCGTGGCGTGGAATGGTGGCACGCCTCGTTGGCGTGGTTTTTGACCCATTGGTGTTGTTGGGGTGTGTGTGTTACCCGTCTGCGAGGGGGGACAGTGCGATCGGCGACTTTTGTGTCACCGTAACGACGGCCGTTTGCGGGTTTGTTTTTTTTGCACATCATACATGGCGAGGGTGAAATGTGAAGTGTTTTTGTTTGGTTTTTTTTGCCGCCCACTATTCCCTTTGCTGTACGCCGAGTTTGACAATGGTGCGACGTAACTGCAGCGTGGAGGTGTGTGAGTGACGTTGAAATGAACGTGCCATTAAGACGCATTGTTGTTGTATTGTACTGTACGTGTACGGCGACACGCACGATGATGTACCATTCGACTCTGATGTTTGATAGCCGTGTCTGACTGATTGCGTACGACGCACGCACACCGATGTCGTCATTCAAGATGCACGCTAGACGACGACGGCGGCGGCGGCGGTCGTTTGTTTGGCGAATGTCTGTACACGTGTTTGTCTGTGTCCATCCGGTATGTATTTGTTTGTTTGAAAGTGTTTTGTGTGTCGGTGACGTGGTCCGATCCGTCGCCCCCTGAGTAACTGTCGATCGGCGCGATAGACCGGCGTCACGCAACTGAACCCGAAGTCTTGGGCACACCCGTCATACTGTTGTACACCGTCGCGCTGAGAACGGTAACGAAAGGTTGACTTTGATCGGTCGGAATGTCTGGGCAGAACGTGAGGAATGAGGCAAGAGTGCAAGGAGGGGGGGCAAAAGAGAGAGGAAGGGAAAAAGGGGAGAAACGCATTCGTAGAGCAACGGAACGTTCCCGTGTCGGAGGCGTATTGGAGCCGCACTGAAATGCGTTTAACGGCGGCGCGGCTGCAAGTGTCTGCCGTGGTGAACGTTACCTTTGACGGCTGCATTGGGCTTTGCCTTTGCTTTTGCTTTCGCTTTCGCTTTCGCGTTCGCTTTCGCTTTCCCGGATGTACGTAACGTTTGTTGATATGGTTCTGAGGAAGAGTGTATGACAGTGCCGTGCCGTCCATGTTCGTGTGCCCTCCCATTGTGTGTATGCTATTGTCTGTGTACTTGAATGATGTATGTAGGTGTTAGTGGACATGTTTTACCAGTGGGGGGAAATGGATCGTCGATAGTTGCCGTCACTCTGTCACGGTCGAGATGACGCACCCTCCGTACAGAAAGGTGTCGAGAAAGTGAGTGTGTGTGTGTGTGTGTGTGTGTGTGTGTGTGTGTGCGTGCGTCCGTGAATTGGCAGTGTTTGGAGGTGGGCGTGCCCTGGATGTGGCTGTTCGTTAGGCGGTAGTGTTGTGTGGACAGGGGAGGGGCATGCGTAACGCTGCTGGCATGGCATTTCGGGAGATGGGAGGGGGCAAACGAGGAAACGAGGAGCGGCGGCCAAAGACGGGACGGGGAGGGGCGCGGGGTGTGGGTGGCTTGCGCCTGTGCTCGGCGTTGTGGTTTGTGCAAAAGAGGAGGAGAAAAACAATGTGAGTTGCCAGGGAGGGGAGCGGTGTTGTGTTGTGGTTGTCGTGGTGTAGCCGCAGACGCGGCTGTCAGTGAACGTGGCGAGACGGACGGATGCGCGGAGGGGCGGGGGCGGCGCATTTCGCCGGTGCCGTGCCGTGCCGTGCCGTGCCATGCCGTGCCATGCCTGAAAGCCGCGTGGTCGCTGTGTTGTTGGTGGCGTGGGGGCGAGGAGAGTACCGTACGGGTGTGCTTGTGCGCCGGAAATGGCACACTGCGCCCGCCCGTCTTGGAGGCTGATGGCTGTGGTGTGGAAATGGGGCGCGGTGATGTTGAAGCAGTTGAAGAACAGAAAAGAAACCAAGAAAACGGAAGGCGTGATGCGGCGGTGGTGGTGAGAGCGGGAAAAACAAAACAAAAAAAAAGAAGGAAAAACAACAAGAAACAAAAAAGAAAACAAAAAGTCTATCAATATTAAAATGTAAATGGAAATGGAAATGGACCCAGGCATAACCTCCCTGCACAAATAGCAGAGAGTCCGATGATAATAAAAATGTGCCAGAATGTTAACGTCCCTACAAAACAAACCCAACGATAATATTAATGAAAGAGTGAACCGTATGTAACATTGCAACAGACATAATGAAACCTGATAAATTGTATAAGGGCAGCAGCGTTGACCTTTGGCCCTGTATTCAGAATAAAAAGAGCCAAAGATCGTTACCCCAATGAAAAAGACACTGAAACACGTATGTAACATAGTAGCGATGGCGAGACATTGTAGCATCTGTGACCAGAGAGTTTGCGCTGGACTGCGCGAGTGTTGCGAGCGGTTCTCAGTCAGTCAGTCAGTCAGTCAGTAGTCGTCGCGTGCAGTACGCTAATAGTCGTCATGCAGAGCGGTCGGTCAGTAGTAGCAGCCGAGTGCGGTTGTTGTGATGTAGGCGGTCGGCAACACTGGTCAAGATGGTGAATAAGGTATACTGTTAATTAATATAATCATTAGATAATGAAAAATTGTATTTATTGTAATTATTCTCCAACAAGTTCCCCAATAATAATTTTTATTTCAAAAGCATTTTTCAAACATTTAATTTTTTATTGAACTAAAGAGTTCGTTGCACTTCACATTTCATTCCACTTCTTTGAAGAAAAATGTCACTAAAATCACAAAAAAAAAGAGAGAATATTATTATTTGCAATGCAGTTCCTCCAAGCGCTGCGCAACAACCAGAGCAGAAATGTGACATCCATTTATTCGGAGGTAAGACTTTAATTCTGATTGTTTTGCACAGGGCCAAAGACCGATATTTCGGTTTAATTGAAGTTTCTTGTCACTGAACGGACTTTTTTAAATGTTGTGTGAAGACTTTATATTTGAGTCAGATTGCGAATTTCACATTTTTGTTGCCATTTTCAATACCTCTCATTGTGGGCGAGGTTACAATTAGCGCAATGTCCATTAGCATCCGTAAATAACATTGTCCATTATTTTAAATTTTGCTGGGAGGTTACAACACACACACAAAAGAAAAAAAAACAAAAAAAAAATTGCATTTATATCCGCTCCTCAATTGTAGATACCCCTTACACAGCTGTGTGCAATGAATGAGTGCTGGCTGGTAATTAATTGCACTCCTTGGAGGGAAATGCCATAGGACGTAGTCTTTAAAAAGTGAATGTTTTTCGTTAAGAGACAAAAGTTACTTTAGAAAAACAGTAATAGTGGGGCTTTTGTTGTTGAACAAAATAAGTACAATGAACATACGTTATCAGATTTGCGCAATGCAGCGTCACACCACCTTTTTGATTATAACACAATATACTATACATCGTCCCGAACCGTGACCAGAGTCGCGAGACGAGCAGAGCACGCCGCCGACGCCCGCTCAGTACAACCGTCCACCCGCTACTACTGTCGACCGACTACTACCTCTCCCGACTCGCGCTACAATATATATAACAACTGTTCCTGGCGACCCGGTGCGTGCCACTACTGTCGTCTGGCGCGGTCCAAGCGCCGACTAGCAGCGATAAAGAACTCTCTGGTCAGACAGAGATGCTGTCATGCCTCGCCATCGCTCTGGTAATGAATACATACGTGTTGCAGCGTGCGTACCACCGGAACACGCAGTGGCGGAGCCAAAGACTGTGTTGTCGAGGTCGAGTGCGAGTGGGAAGAGAGGCAGCGTCGGCACGGAGATGCAAGCGAGCGCGAGACGCACGGGGGCTGCGGCGTGGCGCGTTTGCGGTCGGCGCCTTTGGTGGCAACGGCCGGGACAAGCAGCGGTGTATGGTGTGGTGCGGGGCGGACAGGGGCGGCGGTGGACGGGGAGGAGGCGGCGCGACGACGGCATGGGGGCGAAAACGGGACGGGGGACGGGGGACGGCGGATGTTGAGAGGCGTCACGCGCGGACAGGACACAGACACAGAGACACACAGATTGGAAAGGGAGGGTGCGCGGTAGTAGTTGGGAATGTGCGTACCGTGCGGGATGGGAGTGGGCGAGGAACACGGTCGTGGCCCCTGTTTTGGGTGCGTGTGATGACGTCGGTGTGTTGTGGGAAGGGAAGGTGCTGTGGCGGCGGCGCGTAATGGGCGTAGGCCGAAAAGAGAAAGGAACGTGGGCAGTGTGTTGGCAAGCGTCGGTTCGACTGCGACGTTGATGGGCAGGGCAGGGCAAGGTTAATGGTGGTAGGAGTAGGCGTGTGGGCGCAAAAAATCTGCCGCTGCAGGCGGTGCCGTAACCGCCATGGCGGGAAGGAGAGAGGGCCAAAGAAAGAAAGAAAGAAGAAAAAAAAAAAAAAAAAAAAACGAGGGGGGGGGGGGGGGGGGCGAAAGTGGAGAGGCGGTGGTGTGAGAAGGGCGGGGGCGGAAGGAAGGCAGGAAGGACAAGAGGCGAGGCGACGGCTTGCTTTGTGTATCGGTCGGTCTCTGGCTATGCTTCGTTTTCTGCAGCAGGGTCGGTGCGCGGCGTGGCTCGCGGCAGTGGGAACGCCTGGTGGCTGGACGGCCAGCAATGCGGTTGGATGGGCGGCCACAGCACCGCACCTGTGCCCGAGGAGGAGACGCTGGCGGCGGGCCCTGAGGTGAGGCCGGCTCGGCTGGGGCTGTGGATGTGTAGGTGTGGCGCCGCTGCTGCAACAACGAGTAAAACGCGAGAAGAAGGGATGGCGGTAGAGAGGAAAAAAAAAAATATAAAAGGTCGTGTTGTGTTGATGCGCAGGCAGACGCGTACAGAGAGACGAGCCCGGTCTGCAGCAGGGTGTGGCCGTGCCGAGTGCAGAGCAGCGGCGGCTCGGTTCGGTTCGGCCCGGCCCGGCGGGCCGCGCTGTTGTCGCGGACGTGAGCGCCCCCTGGCGGGTGGCCGGAGGCGGCGCGGCGTGTTGGACGTGTGGCTGGTGGCAGTGCACAATTTGCGAGTGGCTGGCGGTGTGGTGTGGCGGTTGGCGCGTCGGGCGGCGGAGAGGTATGTGTTGCGGGCGCCCTTTGCTGCGCTGCGTCGTTGCGTGTGCCGTACAGGGCGGGCGCTTGTCGACTGTGTGGCGAATTGGCGTGAAACGGCTGCCGAGAGGTGTGTGGTAGCGAGCCGGTCGGTGGTGTCAGTGCGAAGGGGAATGTGCGTGCGTTTGGCGGTTTCGGTGTGCTTTTTGCGGCGTGAGAGTGGGAATTAGTGGGGCCGGCTGTTGTGTTGGTTCCTTGTGTCTTGTGTCGCGTAGCGTGATGGCAACGTGGAAGGACGCCGGTTTCGTTTCGAGCCTTGCGTGTGGTTGTCGACGTTGACTGGTTGGCGTGTGCCGATGCACGTGCATGTGTGGGTCGCGAGTGCGTTTTTGGCTGGCTGTGTGTGTGTGTGTGTGTGTGTTTTGGGGGGGGGGAAGGGGGAGGCGGTGGTGAAAGTGCAGTCGTTGCCACGGGCGTCGTCGGGTGGGGCTGGCTGGGGCTGTGCGTCGTGGCGGAAAGGTGGTAGGTTGCGGGAAGCGAGCCCGTCGTTGACGGTGTCGCGTGAGTTGTGAATCGAGTGGGGCGCGGGGCGCGGGACAGGAGCAGCGTGCCGCTGCGTCGTGGTCGTCAGCAGAGGCTGTGCGTGTGCTTGTCCTTTTTGTGGGCGGTTCGTGCGAGGCGTTTTTGTTTTGTGTTGCCCTAGTTGTTAGTTTATTTTGTTTGTGTTTGTTATTTTGAGACGACGACTGGTTGGTGGCGTGCGCGCGAAGTGGCGGTGTGCGCTTCCCGTGTCGTTTGTGTTGTTTGGTTTTTTTGTTTTTGTGTGTTTTTTTTTGCACTGGGCCCCGGTGGGTGGGTGCGTGTGTGTCGATTGCCGGCTGGCGAAAGGTGCGCCATCGGCGGGGTGGGTCGCCGGCACAAGTAGAGGCGGCGGCGTTGTTGCTGTTGTTGTGTGGTGTTTGTTTTGTTCGGCTGTGTCGGCGAGCTGTGTTGCGGTGCGTGTGAATGGTGGTGCAAAAGTGCTGGCGTTGGGGCTGCGACTGCGACGGCGGCGAGCCGCGGGCGCGCCATTGATAGTGATGTTGTGAACAGCGGCTGTGTACGGTAGTGGTGTTGTTGTAGCACGACGTGCATCCGGGCCGGCGCGGAAAGCGCAGTTGCGGGCGGTTGCCCTTCGGTGCCAGCCCATGTCGCGTGAGCGGCGGGTTGCTCTGGTGTCGACACGTGGTGCTCTGGGTTGTTGTGTGGTGCCCTTTGGCCGGTGGGGGTGGTTCGCGTGTGTCTCGTTCGCGCTCGGTGTCTGGTCGTGGTCGTGCTGCTCCCCCGTCTGTCGGCGGTTTCCGACGTCGTCTGTACGTTTTTGTTCGTTTGCGGCGTGCCTGCCGACGTCGTCCCGTCGCGACCTTTCAACCGAAAGTGTGGCGCCCGAAGGTGAACGAACGTAACCCTGACCTCGGCGCTTTACGCTGAGCCGAGCGAACCGAACCTAACCTGTGGTGTGGCGAGGTGAGCTCAGCCTGTGAGCCCCTAACGTCTACGTAAGGTAAGCTGTCCGGCTCACGCCTCACGTTTGAACGCTTTTTTAACCTACGTTTGACGCTTCTTAACCTAGCACTGACCCCTTAACCTAACGTGTAACCTAACCTAACCTAACCTAACCTAACCTCTGACGCCTGACGTGTTTGAATGCTTAACCTAAGTTTGACGCTTAACCTAACCCAAGTCCCCTTAACCTAACCCACGTCCACCTAACCTAACCTAACCTAACGTAGACGTGTAAACGTAATGTGTAACGCGTAACGTGTAAGGTCGGCTGTCGTGTGTGCTTGACGGCAGATTGGGTTGGTCTGTAGATTCGGATTGCGGTTTGCCTCGGTCGAGGGGTTGGGTCGGAAGCGGCGAGGGGCGGCGGCGCCTGTTGCGCAGGCGGCGTCCGTTTGCGGCGGGCAATTGTTGAGAAACGGCTGTGAATGTTGGCGGGCGAGAGGAGGAGGACGGCGCGCGATGTGGCCCGACGGCTGCGGGCCGATCGGGAAACGGCGGGAGGGCGACGGAAGGCGATGGGGCGGCGGAGGCGCGTTTGCACGGCCGTCATCGCCGCACGCCTCGGCTTGTGTGGCTGTGGCGCCGGCCGCGCTGGCCGGGCTGCCGCGGCGACGGTGTGGGAGTTTTGCCGAAGGTTTGGCCATTGTGGCGGGTCGTCGGCTGGGGCTGTGGGGGCGGCATTTGGGCGGGGGCGGCGATTCTCGGCGGGCCGACCCAGGCTGTAGCGCGCGGTAGCTGCAGTTTGGCCGTGGTTTGCGGCGCTGCCGTGGCGACTGGTTGGCGACTGTGGTGTGGCTGTGTGTAGCCCCATCCTCGGTGGTTTGAAAGGCGCGGGCGGTTGTGGCGCAGGTTTGGGGCTGCTCCGCACAGGCTGTCGGACGTTGGGCGGTAGCAAGCGCGGGAGGCGCGGCGCGGCGGCGCGCAGAGTGGCGGCCGCTCTCTCGGCCGTCCGCGCCCGCCCGCGACACTGGCTGGGCCTTGTGATTCTCTGCTCTGCTGCTGTGCTGTGCTTGCGTGCCTGCCGTCCCGCTCGCTCTCGCTGTGTGTTACGCGCGTCGTCGAAATGGCAGATCAGGCGGCTACGAACGAGACTGCTGCGGCACCCGCCGCCACCGGCACTACGAAGAAGGCCAAGTCTGCGTCGTCTGCGAAGAAGCCGCGCGCCAAGCCTGCGCACCCGCGCACCTCTGAGATGGTGACGGCCGCCATCAAGAGTCTGAAGGAGCGCGGCGGGTCGTCGCTGCAGGCGATCAAGAAGTACATAGCCGCGCACTACAAGCTGGACGCGGAGAAGCTGGCGCCGTTTATCAAGAAGTACCTCAAGTCGGCCGTCGTGGCGGGCGAGCTGGTGCAGACGAAGGGGAAGGGCGCGTCCGGCTCGTTCAAGCTTGCCGGCGCCGGCGGCGGGGGGGCGGCCGAGGGCGGCAAGGCTCGTGCTGGCGGTGCCAAGAAGAAGCGCGCCGCTCCGGCCAGCAAGGAGAAGAAGGGCGCCCGTGCGGCCGGCGCAAAGAAGGCTGGTGGCGTGAAGGCGGCGACCGGTCGGAAGGCGGGCGCCGCCAAGAAGGCGTCTGCGGCGTCGGCCGCTCCCGCGGGTGCGAAGAAGGCGGCTGCGGCCAAGCCGGCCAAGGCCAAGTCGCCGTCGAAGGCGAAGAAGGCCGCCAAGGTTCCGACGAAGAAGCCGAAGGCGCCGCGCCCGAAGAAGGCGACGACGCCGTCTAAGGCGAAGGCTTCGCCCAAGAAGAAGAAGTAGAGTAGAGGAGAAAGAGATGGGGGAAAGGAAGGGTTTGGCGCTTGACTCCGTCGTCCCCACCCCCCGTCGTCGTCTAGTGGCGCGCAAGAGACGCGCGGCCCAAAAAAAACGGCCCTTCTCAGGGCCATCAAAGCACGTCGGGGAAGGTTTTGATTGTCGTGTTGCGTTTGGTGTGGGTGTCTGTCTGTATGCCCGTGGGGATGCTGTTTGCGTGCCGTGGTGGTTGGATTGCGGGGGTCGGTGGCGGGTGTGGGCGGCGGTAGCGGTAAGCGGTGTTGTTGTTGTTGTTGTTGTTGTTGTTGTCGTGGTTGATTGTCGCCGTGTTTGTGGCGGCGGCCGACGGTTGGTTTTCTGTCACGTTGTTTAGTTTGAATACGTTGGTTGGCTTGCCTGCGTTCGTTCTTCTCGGATGTCTGTCTTGTCGAGTCGTGTCTGGTCTTTGTTTTGTTCCTTTGTGTGTGTGTGTGTGTTATGTTTTGCAACGGGGGGCACGTTGAGATGCGGAAGGAGTCGGCGGGGATTTCGGTGGCGTGTAGAGCGAGCGAGCGCGTCGGAGTGGAGTGCGGGTTTTTTTTGTTTTCGAAACGAAAGCGGCGGCCGGCCAGCCACCCGTGCGGTGTGACGTCGGCCGTTGGGTATTGTGCGCTTTGAGCGCCGGGGAGGGATGATGTGTGATTGTTGCGCGCTGCTAGCAGGCAGGCAGAGTGAGCGGGTGTGGCGGACGGACGGGAAGTGGTGGTTTTTGTTTTTGGGTTGCGGGGCGAGAGGCAGGCGACCGACAAAGTTTGCTCGCGACGGAGAGATGTTAGTGGCCCTGAAAAGGGCCGTTTTTGTTTGTGCGGTGCGGTGCCGCGGCGCGGTTTAGGCGCGCTCGCCGCGGATGCGGCGCGCGAGCTGGATGTCCTTGGGCATGATGGTGACGCGCTTGGCGTGGATTGCGCACAGGTTGGTGTCTTCGAAGAGGCCGACGAGGTAGGCCTCGCTGGCCTCCTGCAGGGCCATGACTGCGGAGCTCTGGAAGCGCAGGTCGGTCTTGAAGTCCTGGGCGATCTCGCGCACTAGGCGCTGGAATGGCAGCTTGCGGATGAGCAGCTCTGTGCTCTTCTGGTAGCGCCTGATTTCTCGCAGGGCGACGGTGCCCGGCCTGTAGCGGTGGGGCTTCTTGACGCCTCCGGTGGCGGGCGCGCTCTTCCTCGCCGCCTTGGTGGCGAGCTGTTTGCGCGGCGCCTTTCCGCCGGTGGACTTGCGGGCCGTTTGCTTTGTGCGGGCCATGGCGGTAGCGGTAGCGGAGCGGCGTGCGTGGAGGTTAGGTGTGGCGCGGCGTCCGGTGCTGCCTTGACAACGGGCCCGCGCGCCTCCGTGCTGCGCTTATATGCCCTCGGTTGCGCGTGGTGGGGGGAGGGCGGGCCAGAGTCTATATAGGGGGGCGGCGGGCGCGCTGGGCGCAGACCAGACCGCGCACACTCCGAGTTAGCATGCCGTGCGAGCAGGACCACGCTACTCAGGCGCAGGGTGTGGCGGACCGCTGCCCGGCGGGACTGGCCCGGGCGACCGAGCCAGCCCCGTCGGCGGCCCCGTCCGGCCCCCCACGTACGACGACGCAGCTACCGACGCTGGACTACGCAACGGCACAACCAAGGAGCATTAGCCCGCTCACGCCAGAGCAGGTGTACCTCGTTGTACACCGTCTATCACGGGGCAATGTTTACCCTGAATACGCTGCTGACGAACGAGCACTCCGCTTGTTCCAACAGCACCTGAGGTCACTCGGTTGCGTGGTATACGAAGAGGCGAGAGTACCGTCGGGAGCCCTGCCAGGCGTGTCGAATGAAGACGGCACTGTTCTGCCAGTGGCGGCCCCGATGAGTGTTGCACCACCAGGCCCAGTTACAGAAGAAACTGGTGTCCTGCTGACTGCCACTCCGGTCTCTTCCAGCGAAGAGACCACATATACACCGATTGCTGTACCGCCAGGCGTGACGACAGAAGACGTCACCGTCCTGCCACGTGACAGCATGATCCCAGAGGCTAACCTGGGCGACCTGATGGAGGAGACAGACATGGACACATCGCAGCCCTCTAGAAAGAGGCCTGCAGCGTCGGAGGAGGACGAGTCCTCCGCAATCTCTGATTCTGATTTCAGGCGGAGTCAGAGGAAGAAGATGCCGGAGGCTCCTGCCCCCTCCGAGGCAGAAAAGGGGACTGACGACGGCTTCGTTATCCCGAAGCGGCGGCACACTGCTCGGGCCAAGCGGCTCGAGACTGTGCAGCCGCTGCCGACGGCGAACGCATTCGTCGACATTCCCGACGAACAGGAGGCCATGGATGCTGCTGAGGCACCCAAGAGGCGGGCACCCGCTCCGCCACCGATCACTGTATCGTGGTCGGACACGTACCAGTCCTTCCTCGAGAAGTTCCAGGCGGTGACGTCCTCCGCCAAGATCAAATGTGCTGGTCGGGACTTATACAGAGTCTGGGTCAGCACGATGGAGGAATACCGAGCTGCCATGCGGCTCATAGAGGTGGAGAAGCTTCACTGCTTCACCCACAATGCTGAGCCAGTGAAGCAGCTGAAGGTGGTTTTCCGCCGCCTTCCGCTAAAAATGGAGACCGACCATCTCAAGAGGGAACTAGCTGCGCTGGGCTACATGGCCAGCTCGGTCACTCTCATGAAGTCTCCCAGGACGAAGAGACCCATGCCGCTGTTCCTAGTTGTCCTTCCGGACAACTTCGAAAACCGCAAGATTTTCCAGTTGCAGATGGTGGCCAGGATCGGTGTGGAAGTGGAGCCGCTCAAGGCCAAGGGGAGGCGCGCCCAGTGCTTCTCCTGTCAAGGCCTTGACCACGTGGCGCGCTACTGCACGATGCCGGCCCGCTGCGTCAAGTGCGCCGACTCCCACCAGAGTCGGGACTGCACGAAGAAGAGGGAGGAGGCGCCCAAGTGCTGTAACTGCAGCGAGCCACATGTGGCGAGCTACAGAGGCTGCGCCGCCTTCAAGCGCCGCCCACGCCAGCAAGGACGAGCGGCACCCGCACGAAAGGTGCAACCAGGCACCAGTTTCGCCTCTGCCACCAAGGGGGAGTCTTTGGACGCCCCCAGGGGGCGGCAGGCGGAAGTCCCGGCCACCACGTCGCCTAACCAGGCAGCCGGCACCCGGGAGGTCCAACACCAGGGCGGACGCCAAACCCGTCCCCCCACCACAGCCACGCCGCAAGCCGCAATTGCGGCACCTGCAGCTGCAACACCAGGACTGGAAGCAGCAGACCTGGGAGCAATGCTGAGCTCCCTCTCTGCCTTGCTACAGCAACTGCCGGTGCTCGTCACCGCCGTAACGGGGGCCCTCCAGGCCACTACCGTCGCCGCGAAGCCACACCATGGATAATGCCCTTATCCATGGCCTGACCATCTGTGGCTTCAACGCCAACAGCCTGTTCCCACAACAAGGTGAGTTTCGTCAGTTCATGCAGGACGAGGCAATCGACCTGTGTCTGATCTGCGAAACTCACCTCAAGCCGGGAGTTCGCGTGAAGGTGGCAAACTATGTTTGCTACCGGAACGACAGGCCGACGGCAGGCGGGGGTACCGCCATCTACGTACGCGCCTCACTCCGGCACCACCAGGTGCAGCTCCCAGCCATGGCCACCCTGGAAGCCACCGGGGTGAACGTCACCACGGCTGCGGGGCAAATAACCTTCGTGGCCGCATACAGGCCGCCGCGTGGACACCTCCAGGAGGCGGACGTCGACGAGCTGCTGACGTTTGGGGGAAGGACATTCATTGCGGGTGACTTCAACGCGAAGCACACGGAATGGAACTCCCGCCTCACGAACGTCAGTGGCCGCCGACTTCTTCGCGCTGCCCAGAGGAATGGCGCCCTGGTCCTGGGCCCACGGGAACACACCATCTTCCCGGCCAGGGGGCGGTCAGACGTGCTCGACGTGGCCGTCATCAAAGGAATCGGGCATCACACGACCGCCACCACGCGGTGCGCGATGTCGTCCGACCACCTGCCGGTGGTCTACCAAATCGACATCGCTGGAGCCACGCTCCCGCCACGTCGGCGGACGTACCGGCGCCTGGACTGCGACCGATTCCAGGACAATGTCCTGGCATCATTGGAGAACTCACCTGACCCCGCGGCAGTGGGTGCGGATGCCGCCCTCCAGTTCCTCACCCGCCAGATGCTGCAAGCAGCCGACGCGGCCTCCCCTCCCCCTCCACAGGGTACCAGGGACTTCTCCCGTAACTTACCGCCTCCCATCCGGGACGCAATACGGGAGAAGAACCGCCTCTTCCGGGAGTGGCAGCTCACCCGCCAACCCGCGACGAAACGGCGCCTCAACCGCATGCGGAGAGAAATCAAAGCGGCGGCTGAGGCGCACAGGAACAACGTCTGGGCGGACCTTGTCGCCTCCCTCAACCCTGAGGACGGCAGCGCGTGGCGGACTGTGAAGTCCTTTCTACGCAGAAGGCAGCGCGTGCCGCCTCTGCTCGTCGGACAAGACGTCGTCTGCAGCCCGGACGGCAAAGCAGGCGTCCTGGCGGACCACTTCGAGCTGTCATTCACCCCGGTGGATGACAATGTAGACGAAGAACACCTCCACCGGGTGGAAGAGCAGCTCCCTGTGTTCCTGGAAGCCAGGGACGACGCAGACGAGATCGACCCCATCTCCGACGAGGAGGTGGCCGCGCAGATTACAGCGCTCAACACCAAGAAGGCTGGCGGTGCTGACGGCGTCACCAACCATCTGCTGAGGAGCCTGCCGGCGGGCGCATACCCGTTCCTGGCGGGCATCTTCAATGAGGTCCTTCGCTCTGGGGTCTACCCCACTGTGTGGAAACACGCAGAGGTGGTGGCAATCCCCAAGGCGAACAAGGACCCACGGGACGCCGCCAACTACAGGCCCATCAGCCTGCTGCCGGCGCTCTCGAAGGTGTTTGAGCGCCTGTACGCCAGACGACTGCTCCGCCACGTGACAGCGGAAGGCATCATACCCGATGAGCAGTTCGGCTTTAGGAGGGGCCATTCCACCGTCCACCAGCTGATGCGGCTGGTAGAAGAAGCGATGCGCGCCCTGGAGACTCGGGAATACCTTGGGGCGGTGTTCCTGGACGTATCCAGGGCATTCGACTCTGTGTGGCACGACGGCCTCGTGTACAAACTTTTTGTACACGGGGTCCCGACGTCGCACGGGGTCCTCCTCCGCTCATACCTAGCCGAGCGGTCCTTCCACGTCAGACTGGACGATGGGACATCCACCCATCGACACATCCGTGCTGGAGTGCCGCAGGGGTCCGTCCTTGGGCCCCTATTGTACTCCCTATACACCGCCGACGCTCCGCGCGTGACGCCGGTGAAGTTGGCACTATATGCCGACGACACTGCGCTGTTCGTGCGGAGCATGAACGCGGTCGAGATGCGCCGTCTTCTCCAAAGAGGTTGCGAGGCCCTTGGCGCCTGGTCAACCAAGTGGCGCCTCAAGCAAAACGCGGCGAAGAGCCAGGCGGTGGTCTTCACGAGAAGACAACTGCCGCCTGATCTTCCGCCAGTCACCATCATGGGCAGCCCCGTCCCATGGAGCAAGACTGGCCGCTACCTGGGGGTCACACTGGACCATAAGCTGACGTGGAAGCCGCACATCGAGGACGTCAGGGGCAGAGCGATAGGGCGCCTACGCGTCCTGTACCCTCTGCTCAACCCCTCGTCTGCGCTGCCACCTCACCACGGCATCACGCTGCACCTGGCGCTGGTACGTCCAGTGCTGGAATACGCAGCTGTGGTGTGGGGCAACGCGGCCGAAACACACATCAACAAGCTGCAGAGGGTGCAGAGCAGGGCGCTCAAGCTCGCTCTACGCCTGCCGAGATTATATTCGACCGCTCGGCTACACGAGCAGACTGGAATCCCCCTCCTCCGCGACCGCTTCAAGCAATCGGCGCGGACGTTCTACGAGCGGACCGAACGGTCCGAGAACCGGCTCATCAGGGATCTGGGCCACCCTATACACCACAGGCCAACAACCCGTTGGCCTGACCTGCTGCGGGAGTGAAAACTCCCACAACAGAGACAGGACATCCGCATCCAGGAAAAAACTAGAGGCCAATCCACGAAGAGAGGCCGCAGTTCCATACGCAAGGTTCACGCAGGAATAGCAGAAGACTGCTTAGCCTGCCCCTGCACGGGTCAGGGCAGACCCGTAAGGTAGAAGCGAGCGAGCGAGCGAGCGAGCGAGCTGGGCGCAGACCGTAGCCGACTCGCCAGCCGCTGCAGCCGCTGTTTGTGCACGTTTTGCTTTGCCCGAGGAAGGAAGGATGACAGGCCGCGGCAAGGGAGGAAAGGGGCTCGGCAAGGGTGGCGCCAAGCGGCACCGCAAGGTGTTGCGCGACAACATCCAGGGCATCACGAAGCCCGCCATCCGCCGCCTGGCTCGCAGGGGCGGCGTGAAGCGCATCTCTGGTCTGATCTACGAGGAGACCCGCGGGGTGCTGAAGGTGTTCCTGGAGAACGTGATCCGCGACGCGGTGACGTACACTGAGCACGCCAAGCGCAAGACTGTGACGGCCATGGACGTGGTGTACGCCCTGAAGAGGCAGGGGCGCACCCTGTACGGTTTCGGCGGTTAGGCTGCGTCGCAGCGGGCGCTGGCCTTCCCGCGGCCGTGCTTGTGGGTGGGAGAGACTAGAAAACGGCCCTTTTCAGGGCCACCACACTGTTCGGAAGTTGAAAAGTGCGAAAGAGTCTGTGTTGTTGCTGCGTGTGTGCGCTGTGTTGTTTGTTTGTTTCTTTCTTTCTTTCCGTTTGAGCGACGTGATGTGACTGGGAGGGGAGAAGGAAAGGAAACGTGTCATGTGGCTGGCTGTGTGTGGAGCTGCTTCGTTTGTGTGTCTTTGTATCGATCGCGACGGAGATGGCGGGCTGTGTGTTGTTGTGCGAGAGGCGGTGATTATTTGCTTGCGTGGTTTGGCTCTGTGTGTTTGTTTGCGGCGGCGTTGGGGTTTCCGAGGCAAGGCGTGTGGGCATAGGCGGCCGGATCAGCTGTTTCGTTCGTGTCGACGGCCGTTGCGCGCGGGAGTGGAGGGCGGTGTGTCGACACGCCTCCCTTTAACAATGGTCATTATTGCTGCCGTTGTCGGTTTGGAAGGCGACTGCGACCGTGCAAAATGTGTGTGTGTGTGTGTGTGTGTGTTGGGCCACACGGGCTGTGTGGGCGACAAGATGGCGGACGTGCGCCGGCGGCGGCTGTGCTGTGACAGTGCAAAGTTAAAACAAAACAAGGTGCGGCGAGGACGACTGCAATTTTGCTTTGGACGTAGGTTTGTGTGGTGGCCCTGAAAAGGGCCGATTGTTGTGGGCCGAGCCGGCAAAGCGCGTTGCGTGCAGGGGAGCACGCGGCGCTGCGATTGCCTGGCCTCCTTTAGGCCTTCTTCTCGGTCTTCTTTGGCAGCAGGACGGCCTGGATGTTGGGCAGGACACCACCCTGTGCGATGGTGACGCCCGACAGGAGCTTGTTGAGCTCCTCGTCGTTGCGGATGGCAAGCTGCAGGTGGCGCGGGATGATGCGCGTCTTCTTGTTGTCGCGGGCCGCGTTTCCGGCCAGCTCGAGCACCTCAGCCGCGAGGTACTCCATGACGGCGGCGAGGTAGACGGGCGCCCCGGCGCCGACGCGCTCTGCGTAGTTTCCCTTGCGCAGGAGGCGGTGGATTCTGCCGACCGGGAACTGGAGCCCAGCCCTGCTTGAGCGGGACTTTGACTTGCCCTTGACTTTGCCTCCCTTTCCGCGTCCGGACATGGCGATGGGCTAGCGACGGTGCACACGAAACGGAAACGAAAACGACCGGTGCGAGCGGCAGCGAGTCGAGCAGCGGAGTGCGTGCCGGCGCAGCCGGGGTGGGGGTGCTTTATGGGCTCGGGTGCGGCGGCCGGTTGCGCGCGCGCCCCATTGGTCGGCGGCCGCAACAGGGCGAGCTGGTAAAGGTGCGGCGGCGGCTGGCGGCGGGTGCCACTGTGTGGGGAGACGCTGACTAGAGCGGAGCGCTTGCTACTGGTGTTGCTGCTGCCGTACGTTGGTTCGAGATGCCGCCCAAGACTAGCGGGAAGGCCGCCAAGAAGGCTGGCAAGGCGCAGAAGAACATTTCGAAGGGCGACAAGAAGAAGAAGCGCAAGAGGAAGGAGAGCTATGCCATCTACATCTACAAGGTGCTGAAGCAGGTGCACCCTGACACGGGCATCTCGTCGAAGGCGATGAGCATCATGAACAGCTTCGTGAACGACATTTTCGAGCGCATTGCGGCCGAGGCTTCTCGCCTGGCGCACTACAACAAGCGCTCGACCATCACGTCCCGCGAGATCCAGACCGCTGTGCGGCTGTTGCTGCCTGGCGAGCTGGCCAAGCACGCCGTGAGCGAGGGCACGAAGGCGGTGACCAAGTACACGAGCTCCAAGTAAGGAGGTGGCTCTGGAATGGAAGGAAGGATGGAGAAGGCTCCTCCGTTGCGAGAGCGGCAAAACGGCCCTTTTCAGGGCCACCAACTTGCCTTTTGCGGGAAGGGCGGAATTGTTGTTGTTGTTTGTGTGGACGGCTGTGATGTATGTGTGCATTTTGATTGTGGGTGGGGGGGCGCGTCAAAGCGTGTTGCGCGGGGTACGGCCACGAGGTTGGTCGCCGTGGCGTGGAATGGTGGCACGCCTCGTTGGCGTGGTTTTTGACCCATTGGTGTTGTTGGGGTGTGTGTGTTACCCGTCTGCGAGGGGGGACAGTGCGATCGGCGACTTTTGTGTCACCGTAACGACGGCCGTTTGCGGGTTTGTTTTTTTTGCACATCATACATGGCGAGGGTGAAATGTGAAGTGTTTTTGTTTGGTTTTTTTTGCCGCCCACTATTCCCTTTGCTGTACGCCGAGTTTGACAATGGTGCGACGTAACTGCAGCGTGGAGGTGTGTGAGTGACGTTGAAATGAACGTGCCATTAAGACGCATTGTTGTTGTATTGTACTGTACGTGTACGGCGACACGCACGATGATGTACCATTCGACTCTGATGTTTGATAGCCGTGTCTGACTGATTGCGTACGACGCACGCACACCGATGTCGTCATTCAAGATGCACGCTAGACGACGACGGCGGCGGCGGCGGTCGTTTGTTTGGCGAATGTCTGTACACGTGTTTGTCTGTGTCCATCCGGTATGTATTTGTTTGTTTGAAAGTGTTTTGTGTGTCGGTGACGTGGTCCGATCCGTCGCCCCCTGAGTAACTGTCGATCGGCGCGATAGACCGGCGTCACGCAACTGAACCCGAAGTCTTGGGCACACCCGTCATACTGTTGTACACCGTCGCGCTGAGAACGGTAACGAAAGGTTGACTTTGATCGGTCGGAATGTCTGGGCAGAACGTGAGGAATGAGGCAAGAGTGCAAGGAGGGGGGGCAAAAGAGAGAGGAAGGGAAAAAGGGGAGAAACGCATTCGTAGAGCAACGGAACGTTCCCGTGTCGGAGGCGTATTGGAGCCGCACTGAAATGCGTTTAACGGCGGCGCGGCTGCAAGTGTCTGCCGTGGTGAACGTTACCTTTGACGGCTGCATTGGGCTTTGCCTTTGCTTTTGCTTTCGCTTTCGCTTTCGCGTTCGCTTTCGCTTTCCCGGATGTACGTAACGTTTGTTGATATGGTTCTGAGGAAGAGTGTATGACAGTGCCGTGCCGTCCATGTTCGTGTGCCCTCCCATTGTGTGTATGCTATTGTCTGTGTACTTGAATGATGTATGTAGGTGTTAGTGGACATGTTTTACCAGTGGGGGGAAATGGATCGTCGATAGTTGCCGTCACTCTGTCACGGTCGAGATGACGCACCCTCCGTACAGAAAGGTGTCGAGAAAGTGAGTGTGTGTGTGTGTGTGTGTGTGTGTGTGTGTGTGTGCGTGCGTCCGTGAATTGGCAGTGTTTGGAGGTGGGCGTGCCCTGGATGTGGCTGTTCGTTAGGCGGTAGTGTTGTGTGGACAGGGGAGGGGCATGCGTAACGCTGCTGGCATGGCATTTCGGGAGATGGGAGGGGGCAAACGAGGAAACGAGGAGCGGCGGCCAAAGACGGGACGGGGAGGGGCGCGGGGTGTGGGTGGCTTGCGCCTGTGCTCGGCGTTGTGGTTTGTGCAAAAGAGGAGGAGAAAAACAATGTGAGTTGCCAGGGAGGGGAGCGGTGTTGTGTTGTGGTTGTCGTGGTGTAGCCGCAGACGCGGCTGTCAGTGAACGTGGCGAGACGGACGGATGCGCGGAGGGGCGGGGGCGGCGCATTTCGCCGGTGCCGTGCCGTGCCGTGCCGTGCCATGCCGTGCCATGCCTGAAAGCCGCGTGGTCGCTGTGTTGTTGGTGGCGTGGGGGCGAGGAGAGTACCGTACGGGTGTGCTTGTGCGCCGGAAATGGCACACTGCGCCCGCCCGTCTTGGAGGCTGATGGCTGTGGTGTGGAAATGGGGCGCGGTGATGTTGAAGCAGTTGAAGAACAGAAAAGAAACCAAGAAAACGGAAGGCGTGATGCGGCGGTGGTGGTGAGAGCGGGAAAAACAAAACAAAAAAAAAGAAGGAAAAACAACAAGAAACAAAAAAGAAAACAAAAAGTCTATCAATATTAAAATGTAAATGGAAATGGAAATGGACCCAGGCATAACCTCCCTGCACAAATAGCAGAGAGTCCGATGATAATAAAAATGTGCCAGAATGTTAACGTCCCTACAAAACAAACCCAACGATAATATTAATGAAAGAGTGAACCGTATGTAACATTGCAACAGACATAATGAAACCTGATAAATTGTATAAGGGCAGCAGCGTTGACCTTTGGCCCTGTATTCAGAATAAAAAGAGCCAAAGATCGTTACCCCAATGAAAAAGACACTGAAACACGTATGTAACATAGTAGCGATGGCGAGACATTGTAGCATCTGTGACCAGAGAGTTTGCGCTGGACTGCGCGAGTGTTGCGAGCGGTTCTCAGTCAGTCAGTCAGTCAGTCAGTAGTCGTCGCGTGCAGTACGCTAATAGTCGTCATGCAGAGCGGTCGGTCAGTAGTAGCAGCCGAGTGCGGTTGTTGTGATGTAGGCGGTCGGCAACACTGGTCAAGATGGTGAATAAGGTATACTGTTAATTAATATAATCATTAGATAATGAAAAATTGTATTTATTGTAATTATTCTCCAACAAGTTCCCCAATAATAATTTTTATTTCAAAAGCATTTTTCAAACATTTAATTTTTTATTGAACTAAAGAGTTCGTTGCACTTCACATTTCATTCCACTTCTTTGAAGAAAAATGTCACTAAAATCACAAAAAAAAAGAGAGAATATTATTATTTGCAATGCAGTTCCTCCAAGCGCTGCGCAACAACCAGAGCAGAAATGTGACATCCATTTATTCGGAGGTAAGACTTTAATTCTGATTGTTTTGCACAGGGCCAAAGACCGATATTTCGGTTTAATTGAAGTTTCTTGTCACTGAACGGACTTTTTTAAATGTTGTGTGAAGACTTTATATTTGAGTCAGATTGCGAATTTCACATTTTTGTTGCCATTTTCAATACCTCTCATTGTGGGCGAGGTTACAATTAGCGCAATGTCCATTAGCATCCGTAAATAACATTGTCCATTATTTTAAATTTTGCTGGGAGGTTACAACACACACACAAAAGAAAAAAAAACAAAAAAAAAATTGCATTTATATCCGCTCCTCAATTGTAGATACCCCTTACACAGCTGTGTGCAATGAATGAGTGCTGGCTGGTAATTAATTGCACTCCTTGGAGGGAAATGCCATAGGACGTAGTCTTTAAAAAGTGAATGTTTTTCGTTAAGAGACAAAAGTTACTTTAGAAAAACAGTAATAGTGGGGCTTTTGTTGTTGAACAAAATAAGTACAATGAACATACGTTATCAGATTTGCGCAATGCAGCGTCACACCACCTTTTTGATTATAACACAATATACTATACATCGTCCCGAACCGTGACCAGAGTCGCGAGACGAGCAGAGCACGCCGCCGACGCCCGCTCAGTACAACCGTCCACCCGCTACTACTGTCGACCGACTACTACCTCTCCCGACTCGCGCTACAATATATATAACAACTGTTCCTGGCGACCCGGTGCGTGCCACTACTGTCGTCTGGCGCGGTCCAAGCGCCGACTAGCAGCGATAAAGAACTCTCTGGTCAGACAGAGATGCTGTCATGCCTCGCCATCGCTCTGGTAATGAATACATACGTGTTGCAGCGTGCGTACCACCGGAACACGCAGTGGCGGAGCCAAAGACTGTGTTGTCGAGGTCGAGTGCGAGTGGGAAGAGAGGCAGCGTCGGCACGGAGATGCAAGCGAGCGCGAGACGCACGGGGGCTGCGGCGTGGCGCGTTTGCGGTCGGCGCCTTTGGTGGCAACGGCCGGGACAAGCAGCGGTGTATGGTGTGGTGCGGGGCGGACAGGGGCGGCGGTGGACGGGGAGGAGGCGGCGCGACGACGGCATGGGGGCGAAAACGGGACGGGGGACGGGGGACGGCGGATGTTGAGAGGCGTCACGCGCGGACAGGACACAGACACAGAGACACACAGATTGGAAAGGGAGGGTGCGCGGTAGTAGTTGGGAATGTGCGTACCGTGCGGGATGGGAGTGGGCGAGGAACACGGTCGTGGCCCCTGTTTTGGGTGCGTGTGATGACGTCGGTGTGTTGTGGGAAGGGAAGGTGCTGTGGCGGCGGCGCGTAATGGGCGTAGGCCGAAAAGAGAAAGGAACGTGGGCAGTGTGTTGGCAAGCGTCGGTTCGACTGCGACGTTGATGGGCAGGGCAGGGCAAGGTTAATGGTGATAGGAGTAGGCGTGTGGGCGCAAAAAATCTGCCGCTGCAGGCGGTGCCGTAACCGCCATGGCGGGAAGGAGAGAGGGCCAAAGAAAGAAAGAAAGAAGAAAAAAAAAAAAAAAAAAAAAAGGAGGGGGGGGGGGGGGCGAAAGTGGAGAGGCGGTGGTGTGAGAAGGGCGGGGGCGGAAGGAAGGCAGGAAGGACAAGAGGCGAGGCGACGGCTTGCTTTGTGTATCGGTCGGTCTCTGGCTATGCTTCGTTTTCTGCAGCAGGGTCGGTGCGCGGCGTGGCTCGCGGCAGTGGGAACGCCTGGTGGCTGGACGGCCAGCAATGCGGTTGGATGGGCGGCCACAGCACCGCACCTGTGCCCGAGGAGGAGACGCTGGCGGCGGGCCCTGAGGTGAGGCCGGCTCGGCTGGGGCTGTGGATGTGTAGGTGTGGCGCCGCTGCTGCAACAACGAGTAAAACGCGAGAAGAAGGGATGGCGGTAGAGAGGAAAAAAAAAAATATAAAAGGTCGTGTTGTGTTGATGCGCAGGCAGACGCGTACAGAGAGACGAGCCCGGTCTGCAGCAGGGTGTGGCCGTGCCGAGTGCAGAGCAGCGGCGGCTCGGTTCGGTTCGGCCCGGCCCGGCGGGCCGCGCTGTTGTCGCGGACGTGAGCGCCCCCTGGCGGGTGGCCGGAGGCGGCGCGGCGTGTTGGACGTGTGGCTGGTGGCAGTGCACAATTTGCGAGTGGCTGGCGGTGTGGTGTGGCGGTTGGCGCGTCGGGCGGCGGAGAGGTATGTGTTGCGGGCGCCCTTTGCTGCGCTGCGTCGTTGCGTGTGCCGTACAGGGCGGGCGCTTGTCGACTGTGTGGCGAATTGGCGTGAAACGGCTGCCGAGAGGTGTGTGGTAGCGAGCCGGTCGGTGGTGTCAGTGCGAAGGGGAATGTGCGTGCGTTTGGCGGTTTCGGTGTGCTTTTTGCGGCGTGAGAGTGGGAATTAGTGGGGCCGGCTGTTGTGTTGGTTCCTTGTGTCTTGTGTCGCGTAGCGTGATGGCAACGTGGAAGGACGCCGGTTTCGTTTCGAGCCTTGCGTGTGGTTGTCGACGTTGACTGGTTGGCGTGTGCCGATGCACGTGCATGTGTGGGTCGCGAGTGCGTTTTTGGCTGGCTGTGTGTGTGTGTGTGTGTGTGTTTTGGGGGGGGGGAAGGGGGAGGCGGTGGTGAAAGTGCAGTCGTTGCCACGGGCGTCGTCGGGTGGGGCTGGCTGGGGCTGTGCGTCGTGGCGGAAAGGTGGTAGGTTGCGGGAAGCGAGCCCGTCGTTGACGGTGTCGCGTGAGTTGTGAATCGAGTGGGGCGCGGGGCGCGGGACAGGAGCAGCGTGCCGCTGCGTCGTGGTCGTCAGCAGAGGCTGTGCGTGTGCTTGTCCTTTTTGTGGGCGGTTCGTGCGAGGCGTTTTTGTTTTGTGTTGCCCTAGTTGTTAGTTTATTTTGTTTGTGTTTGTTATTTTGAGACGACGACTGGTTGGTGGCGTGCGCGCGAAGTGGCGGTGTGCGCTTCCCGTGTCGTTTGTGTTGTTTGGTTTTTTTGTTTTTGTGTGTTTTTTTTTGCACTGGGCCCCGGTGGGTGGGTGCGTGTGTGTCGATTGCCGGCTGGCGAAAGGTGCGCCATCGGCGGGGTGGGTCGCCGGCACAAGTAGAGGCGGCGGCGTTGTTGCTGTTGTTGTGTGGTGTTTGTTTTGTTCGGCTGTGTCGGCGAGCTGTGTTGCGGTGCGTGTGAATGGTGGTGCAAAAGTGCTGGCGTTGGGGCTGCGACTGCGACGGCGGCGAGCCGCGGGCGCGCCATTGATAGTGATGTTGTGAACAGCGGCTGTGTACGGTAGTGGTGTTGTTGTAGCACGACGTGCATCCGGGCCGGCGCGGAAAGCGCAGTTGCGGGCGGTTGCCCTTCGGTGCCAGCCCATGTCGCGTGAGCGGCGGGTTGCTCTGGTGTCGACACGTGGTGCTCTGGGTTGTTGTGTGGTGCCCTTTGGCCGGTGGGGGTGGTTCGCGTGTGTCTCGTTCGCGCTCGGTGTCTGGTCGTGGTCGTGCTGCTCCCCCGTCTGTCGGCGGTTTCCGACGTCGTCTGTACGTTTTTGTTCGTTTGCGGCGTGCCTGCCGACGTCGTCCCGTCGCGACCTTTCAACCGAAAGTGTGGCGCCCGAAGGTGAACGAACGTAACCCTGACCTCGGCGCTTTACGCTGAGCCGAGCGAACCGAACCTAACCTGTGGTGTGGCGAGGTGAGCTCAGCCTGTGAGCCCCTAACGTCTACGTAAGGTAAGCTGTCCGGCTCACGCCTCACGTTTGAACGCTTTTTTAACCTACGTTTGACGCTTCTTAACCTAGCACTGACCCCTTAACCTAACGTGTAACCTAACCTAACCTAACCTAACCTAACCTCTGACGCCTGACGTGTTTGAATGCTTAACCTAAGTTTGACGCTTAACCTAACCCAAGTCCCCTTAACCTAACCCACGTCCACCTAACCTAACCTAACCTAACGTAGACGTGTAAACGTAATGTGTAACGCGTAACGTGTAAGGTCGGCTGTCGTGTGTGCTTGACGGCAGATTGGGTTGGTCTGTAGATTCGGATTGCGGTTTGCCTCGGTCGAGGGGTTGGGTCGGAAGCGGCGAGGGGCGGCGGCGCCTGTTGCGCAGGCGGCGTCCGTTTGCGGCGGGCAATTGTTGAGAAACGGCTGTGAATGTTGGCGGGCGAGAGGAGGAGGACGGCGCGCGATGTGGCCCGACGGCTGCGGGCCGATCGGGAAACGGCGGGAGGGCGACGGAAGGCGATGGGGCGGCGGAGGCGCGTTTGCACGGCCGTCATCGCCGCACGCCTCGGCTTGTGTGGCTGTGGCGCCGGCCGCGCTGGCCGGGCTGCCGCGGCGACGGTGTGGGAGTTTTGCCGAAGGTTTGGCCATTGTGGCGGGTCGTCGGCTGGGGCTGTGGGGGCGGCATTTGGGCGGGGGCGGCGATTCTCGGCGGGCCGACCCAGGCTGTAGCGCGCGGTAGCTGCAGTTTGGCCGTGGTTTGCGGCGCTGCCGTGGCGACTGGTTGGCGACTGTGGTGTGGCTGTGTGTAGCCCCATCCTCGGTGGTTTGAAAGGCGCGGGCGGTTGTGGCGCAGGTTTGGGGCTGCTCCGCACAGGCTGTCGGACGTTGGGCGGTAGCAAGCGCGGGAGGCGCGGCGCGGCGGCGCGCAGAGTGGCGGCCGCTCTCTCGGCCGTCCGCGCCCGCCCGCGACACTGGCTGGGCCTTGTGATTCACACAGCAGCCATTTTCCTGGATGTTCAACAAGCATTTGACAAAGTGTGGCGAGAGAAGCTCATAAGTAAACTCCGGAACACCACCGACATCCCCAACTGTTACATCAAGATTATCGACAGCTTCCTGACCGACCGCCGTTTTTACGTCCAACAGGCCGACCAACACTCAGACACCAAACATCTCTCCGACGGTATACCGCAAGGATCGGTACTCTCTCCCATCCTGTTCACCATCTACGTAAATGACATGCCCAAACTGCCGAACATCATGCTAGCACAGTTCGCCGATGATACGGCTCTCCTTACCAGCAGCCGTTCATTAGATACAGCCATCACCCGCTTACAACACCAGATCGATATCCTCCTTTTGTGGGCAACTGATAATAAAATCACTATCAACGCACTCAAGACAAAGGCCATACTTTTCACTCGACGGAGACCGATTCTTCACCGCCGCCTCCAGATCAATGACCACGCCATCGAATGGTCCACCACGACGAAATATTTAGGGGTCACCCTGGACCATAAACTCACATTCTCAGCCCACATCAACGACAAAAGCCTCAAAATCATTCGCGCCATCCATGGACTATACCCCTTCTTAGCAAGCACTGACCTAAACGTAGCTACGAAGCTACGCATCTACCGCGCAACAATACTCCCGATGATGCTATATGGCTGCGCTACGTGGGGAATCACATCCACCACCAACATCCGCAAACTACAACGACTACAAAACCGGTGTCTAAGAATCATTCTCAAAGCGCCCAGGTGGTCCCGAATTATATCTTTACATGATGAACTGCAAGTCTCAACAATAGATCAAGTAATCCAACTACACGTCCAGCGTCTCATCAACAAAATAGACGACTTAAGGGTATCAACGAGACAACTCGAAGGAATAGCAACCACCCAACCTGAACCATGGCATAAAGTCAAGGTCCCCAGGGCCCTCACAACACAATGAAAAGTGAAGCAAAGGTATGTAGGGCAAAAAGGACCCCTGTGAGCCCAAAGTCCTACAAAAGATAACAATAAAGATGTACAAACCTACCTCTCACCCTTGGAAGTCCAGCCGCCAAAGGCGGTAGCACTTCGGCAACGACACCACACAGGTAAAAAAAAAAAAAAAAAAAAAAAAAAAAAAAAAAAAAAAAAAAAAAAAAAATGATTCTCTGCTCTGCTGCTGTGCTGTGCTTGCGTGCCTGCCGTCCCGCTCGCTCTCGCTGTGTGTTACGCGCGTCGTCGAAATGGCAGATCAGGCGGCTACGAACGAGACTGCTGCGGCACCCGCCGCCACCGGCACTACGAAGAAGGCCAAGTCTGCGTCGTCTGCGAAGAAGCCGCGCGCCAAGCCTGCGCACCCGCGCACCTCTGAGATGGTGACGGCCGCCATCAAGAGTCTGAAGGAGCGCGGCGGGTCGTCGCTGCAGGCGATCAAGAAGTACATAGCCGCGCACTACAAGCTGGACGCGGAGAAGCTGGCGCCGTTTATCAAGAAGTACCTCAAGTCGGCCGTCGTGGCGGGCGAGCTGGTGCAGACGAAGGGGAAGGGCGCGTCCGGCTCGTTCAAGCTTGCCGGCGCCGGCGGCGGGGGGGCGGCCGAGGGCGGCAAGGCTCGTGCTGGCGGTGCCAAGAAGAAGCGCGCCGCTCCGGCCAGCAAGGAGAAGAAGGGCGCCCGTGCGGCCGGCGCAAAGAAGGCTGGTGGCGTGAAGGCGGCGACCGGTCGGAAGGCGGGCGCCGCCAAGAAGGCGTCTGCGGCGTCGGCCGCTCCCGCGGGTGCGAAGAAGGCGGCTGCGGCCAAGCCGGCCAAGGCCAAGTCGCCGTCGAAGGCGAAGAAGGCCGCCAAGGTTCCGACGAAGAAGCCGAAGGCGCCGCGCCCGAAGAAGGCGACGACGCCGTCTAAGGCGAAGGCTTCGCCCAAGAAGAAGAAGTAGAGTAGAGGAGAAAGAGATGGGGGAAAGGAAGGGTTTGGCGCTTGACTCCGTCGTCCCCACCCCCCGTCGTCGTCTAGTGGCGCGCAAGAGACGCGCGGCCCAAAAAAAACGGCCCTTCTCAGGGCCATCAAAGCACGTCGGGGAAGGTTTTGATTGTCGTGTTGCGTTTGGTGTGGGTGTCTGTCTGTATGCCCGTGGGGATGCTGTTTGCGTGCCGTGGTGGTTGGATTGCGGGGGTCGGTGGCGGGTGTGGGCGGCGGTAGCGGTAAGCGGTGTTGTTGTTGTTGTTGTTGTTGTTGTTGTCGTGGTTGATTGTCGCCGTGTTTGTGGCGGCGGCCGACGGTTGGTTTTCTGTCACGTTGTTTAGTTTGAATACGTTGGTTGGCTTGCCTGCGTTCGTTCTTCTCGGATGTCTGTCTTGTCGAGTCGTGTCTGGTCTTTGTTTTGTTCCTTTGTGTGTGTGTGTGTGTTATGTTTTGCAACGGGGGGCACGTTGAGATGCGGAAGGAGTCGGCGGGGATTTCGGTGGCGTGTAGAGCGAGCGAGCGCGTCGGAGTGGAGTGCGGGTTTTTTTTGTTTTCGAAACGAAAGCGGCGGCCGGCCAGCCACCCGTGCGGTGTGACGTCGGCCGTTGGGTATTGTGCGCTTTGAGCGCCGGGGAGGGATGATGTGTGATTGTTGCGCGCTGCTAGCAGGCAGGCAGAGTGAGCGGGTGTGGCGGACGGACGGGAAGTGGTGGTTTTTGTTTTTGGGTTGCGGGGCGAGAGGCAGGCGACCGACAAAGTTTGCTCGCGACGGAGAGATGTTAGTGGCCCTGAAAAGGGCCGTTTTTGTTTGTGCGGTGCGGTGCCGCGGCGCGGTTTAGGCGCGCTCGCCGCGGATGCGGCGCGCGAGCTGGATGTCCTTGGGCATGATGGTGACGCGCTTGGCGTGGATTGCGCACAGGTTGGTGTCTTCGAAGAGGCCGACGAGGTAGGCCTCGCTGGCCTCCTGCAGGGCCATGACTGCGGAGCTCTGGAAGCGCAGGTCGGTCTTGAAGTCCTGGGCGATCTCGCGCACTAGGCGCTGGAATGGCAGCTTGCGGATGAGCAGCTCTGTGCTCTTCTGGTAGCGCCTGATTTCTCGCAGGGCGACGGTGCCCGGCCTGTAGCGGTGGGGCTTCTTGACGCCTCCGGTGGCGGGCGCGCTCTTCCTCGCCGCCTTGGTGGCGAGCTGTTTGCGCGGCGCCTTTCCGCCGGTGGACTTGCGGGCCGTTTGCTTTGTGCGGGCCATGGCGGTAGCGGTAGCGGAGCGGCGTGCGTGGAGGTTAGGTGTGGCGCGGCGTCCGGTGCTGCCTTGACAACGGGCCCGCGCGCCTCCGTGCTGCGCTTATATGCCCTCGGTTGCGCGTGGTGGGGGGAGGGCGGGCCAGAGTCTATATAGGGGGGCGGCGGGCGCGCTGGGCGCAGACCGTAGCCGACTCGCCAGCCGCTGCAGCCGCTGTTTGTGCACGTTTTGCTTTGCCCGAGGAAGGAAGGATGACAGGCCGCGGCAAGGGAGGAAAGGGGCTCGGCAAGGGTGGCGCCAAGCGGCACCGCAAGGTGTTGCGCGACAACATCCAGGGCATCACGAAGCCCGCCATCCGCCGCCTGGCTCGCAGGGGCGGCGTGAAGCGCATCTCTGGTCTGATCTACGAGGAGACCCGCGGGGTGCTGAAGGTGTTCCTGGAGAACGTGATCCGCGACGCGGTGACGTACACTGAGCACGCCAAGCGCAAGACTGTGACGGCCATGGACGTGGTGTACGCCCTGAAGAGGCAGGGGCGCACCCTGTACGGTTTCGGCGGTTAGGCTGCGTCGCAGCGGGCGCTGGCCTTCCCGCGGCCGTGCTTGTGGGTGGGAGAGACTAGAAAACGGCCCTTTTCAGGGCCACCACACTGTTCGGAAGTTGAAAAGTGCGAAAGAGTCTGTGTTGTTGCTGCGTGTGTGCGCTGTGTTGTTTGTTTGTTTCTTTCTTTCTTTCCGTTTGAGCGACGTGATGTGACTGGGAGGGGAGAAGGAAAGGAAACGTGTCATGTGGCTGGCTGTGTGTGGAGCTGCTTCGTTTGTGTGTCTTTGTATCGATCGCGACGGAGATGGCGGGCTGTGTGTTGTTGTGCGAGAGGCGGTGATTATTTGCTTGCGTGGTTTGGCTCTGTGTGTTTGTTTGCGGCGGCGTTGGGGTTTCCGAGGCAAGGCGTGTGGGCATAGGCGGCCGGATCAGCTGTTTCGTTCGTGTCGACGGCCGTTGCGCGCGGGAGTGGAGGGCGGTGTGTCGACACGCCTCCCTTTAACAATGGTCATTATTGCTGCCGTTGTCGGTTTGGAAGGCGACTGCGACCGTGCAAAATGTGTGTGTGTGTGTGTGTGTGTGTTGGGCCACACGGGCTGTGTGGGCGACAAGATGGCGGACGTGCGCCGGCGGCGGCTGTGCTGTGACAGTGCAAAGTTAAAACAAAACAAGGTGCGGCGAGGACGACTGCAATTTTGCTTTGGACGTAGGTTTGTGTGGTGGCCCTGAAAAGGGCCGATTGTTGTGGGCCGAGCCGGCAAAGCGCGTTGCGTGCAGGGGAGCACGCGGCGCTGCGATTGCCTGGCCTCCTTTAGGCCTTCTTCTCGGTCTTCTTTGGCAGCAGGACGGCCTGGATGTTGGGCAGGACACCACCCTGTGCGATGGTGACGCCCGACAGGAGCTTGTTGAGC
The DNA here is from genome assembly GCF_021461395.2 of Schistocerca americana. Lineage (NCBI taxonomy): Eukaryota > Metazoa > Arthropoda > Insecta > Orthoptera > Acrididae > Schistocerca > Schistocerca americana. The sequence continues at coordinate 35,841 of NW_025726766.1, forward strand.
TCCTCGTCGTTGCGGATGGCAAGCTGCAGGTGGCGCGGGATGATGCGCGTCTTCTTGTTGTCGCGGGCCGCGTTTCCGGCCAGCTCGAGCACCTCAGCCGCGAGGTACTCCATGACGGCGGCGAGGTAGACGGGCGCCCCGGCGCCGACGCGCTCTGCGTAGTTTCCCTTGCGCAGGAGGCGGTGGATTCTGCCGACCGGGAACTGGAGCCCAGCCCTGCTTGAGCGGGACTTTGACTTGCCCTTGACTTTGCCTCCCTTTCCGCGTCCGGACATGGCGATGGGCTAGCGACGGTGCACACGAAACGGAAACGAAAACGACCGGTGCGAGCGGCAGCGAGTCGAGCAGCGGAGTGCGTGCCGGCGCAGCCGGGGTGGGGGTGCTTTATGGGCTCGGGTGCGGCGGCCGGTTGCGCGCGCGCCCCATTGGTCGGCGGCCGCAACAGGGCGAGCTGGTAAAGGTGCGGCGGCGGCTGGCGGCGGGTGCCACTGTGTGGGGAGACGCTGACTAGAGCGGAGCGCTTGCTACTGGTGTTGCTGCTGCCGTACGTTGGTTCGAGATGCCGCCCAAGACTAGCGGGAAGGCCGCCAAGAAGGCTGGCAAGGCGCAGAAGAACATTTCGAAGGGCGACAAGAAGAAGAAGCGCAAGAGGAAGGAGAGCTATGCCATCTACATCTACAAGGTGCTGAAGCAGGTGCACCCTGACACGGGCATCTCGTCGAAGGCGATGAGCATCATGAACAGCTTCGTGAACGACATTTTCGAGCGCATTGCGGCCGAGGCTTCTCGCCTGGCGCACTACAACAAGCGCTCGACCATCACGTCCCGCGAGATCCAGACCGCTGTGCGGCTGTTGCTGCCTGGCGAGCTGGCCAAGCACGCCGTGAGCGAGGGCACGAAGGCGGTGACCAAGTACACGAGCTCCAAGTAAGGAGGTGGCTCTGGAATGGAAGGAAGGATGGAGAAGGCTCCTCCGTTGCGAGAGCGGCAAAACGGCCCTTTTCAGGGCCACCAACTTGCCTTTTGCGGGAAGGGCGGAATTGTTGTTGTTGTTTGTGTGGACGGCTGTGATGTATGTGTGCATTTTGATTGTGGGTGGGGGGGCGCGTCAAAGCGTGTTGCGCGGGGTACGGCCACGAGGTTGGTCGCCGTGGCGTGGAATGGTGGCACGCCTCGTTGGCGTGGTTTTTGACCCATTGGTGTTGTTGGGGTGTGTGTGTTACCCGTCTGCGAGGGGGGACAGTGCGATCGGCGACTTTTGTGTCACCGTAACGACGGCCGTTTGCGGGTTTGTTTTTTTTGCACATCATACATGGCGAGGGTGAAATGTGAAGTGTTTTTGTTTGGTTTTTTTTGCCGCCCACTATTCCCTTTGCTGTACGCCGAGTTTGACAATGGTGCGACGTAACTGCAGCGTGGAGGTGTGTGAGTGACGTTGAAATGAACGTGCCATTAAGACGCATTGTTGTTGTATTGTACTGTACGTGTACGGCGACACGCACGATGATGTACCATTCGACTCTGATGTTTGATAGCCGTGTCTGACTGATTGCGTACGACGCACGCACACCGATGTCGTCATTCAAGATGCACGCTAGACGACGACGGCGGCGGCGGCGGTCGTTTGTTTGGCGAATGTCTGTACACGTGTTTGTCTGTGTCCATCCGGTATGTATTTGTTTGTTTGAAAGTGTTTTGTGTGTCGGTGACGTGGTCCGATCCGTCGCCCCCTGAGTAACTGTCGATCGGCGCGATAGACCGGCGTCACGCAACTGAACCCGAAGTCTTGGGCACACCCGTCATACTGTTGTACACCGTCGCGCTGAGAACGGTAACGAAAGGTTGACTTTGATCGGTCGGAATGTCTGGGCAGAACGTGAGGAATGAGGCAAGAGTGCAAGGAGGGGGGGCAAAAGAGAGAGGAAGGGAAAAAGGGGAGAAACGCATTCGTAGAGCAACGGAACGTTCCCGTGTCGGAGGCGTATTGGAGCCGCACTGAAATGCGTTTAACGGCGGCGCGGCTGCAAGTGTCTGCCGTGGTGAACGTTACCTTTGACGGCTGCATTGGGCTTTGCCTTTGCTTTTGCTTTCGCTTTCGCTTTCGCGTTCGCTTTCGCTTTCCCGGATGTACGTAACGTTTGTTGATATGGTTCTGAGGAAGAGTGTATGACAGTGCCGTGCCGTCCATGTTCGTGTGCCCTCCCATTGTGTGTATGCTATTGTCTGTGTACTTGAATGATGTATGTAGGTGTTAGTGGACATGTTTTACCAGTGGGGGGAAATGGATCGTCGATAGTTGCCGTCACTCTGTCACGGTCGAGATGACGCACCCTCCGTACAGAAAGGTGTCGAGAAAGTGAGTGTGTGTGTGTGTGTGTGTGTGTGTGTGTGTGTGTGCGTGCGTCCGTGAATTGGCAGTGTTTGGAGGTGGGCGTGCCCTGGATGTGGCTGTTCGTTAGGCGGTAGTGTTGTGTGGACAGGGGAGGGGCATGCGTAACGCTGCTGGCATGGCATTTCGGGAGATGGGAGGGGGCAAACGAGGAAACGAGGAGCGGCGGCCAAAGACGGGACGGGGAGGGGCGCGGGGTGTGGGTGGCTTGCGCCTGTGCTCGGCGTTGTGGTTTGTGCAAAAGAGGAGGAGAAAAACAATGTGAGTTGCCAGGGAGGGGAGCGGTGTTGTGTTGTGGTTGTCGTGGTGTAGCCGCAGACGCGGCTGTCAGTGAACGTGGCGAGACGGACGGATGCGCGGAGGGGCGGGGGCGGCGCATTTCGCCGGTGCCGTGCCGTGCCGTGCCGTGCCATGCCGTGCCATGCCTGAAAGCCGCGTGGTCGCTGTGTTGTTGGTGGCGTGGGGGCGAGGAGAGTACCGTACGGGTGTGCTTGTGCGCCGGAAATGGCACACTGCGCCCGCCCGTCTTGGAGGCTGATGGCTGTGGTGTGGAAATGGGGCGCGGTGATGTTGAAGCAGTTGAAGAACAGAAAAGAAACCAAGAAAACGGAAGGCGTGATGCGGCGGTGGTGGTGAGAGCGGGAAAAACAAAACAAAAAAAAAGAAGGAAAAACAACAAGAAACAAAAAAGAAAACAAAAAGTCTATCAATATTAAAATGTAAATGGAAATGGAAATGGACCCAGGCATAACCTCCCTGCACAAATAGCAGAGAGTCCGATGATAATAAAAATGTGCCAGAATGTTAACGTCCCTACAAAACAAACCCAACGATAATATTAATGAAAGAGTGAACCGTATGTAACATTGCAACAGACATAATGAAACCTGATAAATTGTATAAGGGCAGCAGCGTTGACCTTTGGCCCTGTATTCAGAATAAAAAGAGCCAAAGATCGTTACCCCAATGAAAAAGACACTGAAACACGTATGTAACATAGTAGCGATGGCGAGACATTGTAGCATCTGTGACCAGAGAGTTTGCGCTGGACTGCGCGAGTGTTGCGAGCGGTTCTCAGTCAGTCAGTCAGTCAGTCAGTAGTCGTCGCGTGCAGTACGCTAATAGTCGTCATGCAGAGCGGTCGGTCAGTAGTAGCAGCCGAGTGCGGTTGTTGTGATGTAGGCGGTCGGCAACACTGGTCAAGATGGTGAATAAGGTATACTGTTAATTAATATAATCATTAGATAATGAAAAATTGTATTTATTGTAATTATTCTCCAACAAGTTCCCCAATAATAATTTTTATTTCAAAAGCATTTTTCAAACATTTAATTTTTTATTGAACTAAAGAGTTCGTTGCACTTCACATTTCATTCCACTTCTTTGAAGAAAAATGTCACTAAAATCACAAAAAAAAAGAGAGAATATTATTATTTGCAATGCAGTTCCTCCAAGCGCTGCGCAACAACCAGAGCAGAAATGTGACATCCATTTATTCGGAGGTAAGACTTTAATTCTGATTGTTTTGCACAGGGCCAAAGACCGATATTTCGGTTTAATTGAAGTTTCTTGTCACTGAACGGACTTTTTTAAATGTTGTGTGAAGACTTTATATTTGAGTCAGATTGCGAATTTCACATTTTTGTTGCCATTTTCAATACCTCTCATTGTGGGCGAGGTTACAATTAGCGCAATGTCCATTAGCATCCGTAAATAACATTGTCCATTATTTTAAATTTTGCTGGGAGGTTACAACACACACACAAAAGAAAAAAAAACAAAAAAAAAATTGCATTTATATCCGCTCCTCAATTGTAGATACCCCTTACACAGCTGTGTGCAATGAATGAGTGCTGGCTGGTAATTAATTGCACTCCTTGGAGGGAAATGCCATAGGACGTAGTCTTTAAAAAGTGAATGTTTTTCGTTAAGAGACAAAAGTTACTTTAGAAAAACAGTAATAGTGGGGCTTTTGTTGTTGAACAAAATAAGTACAATGAACATACGTTATCAGATTTGCGCAATGCAGCGTCACACCACCTTTTTGATTATAACACAATATACTATACATCGTCCCGAACCGTGACCAGAGTCGCGAGACGAGCAGAGCACGCCGCCGACGCCCGCTCAGTACAACCGTCCACCCGCTACTACTGTCGACCGACTACTACCTCTCCCGACTCGCGCTACAATATATATAACAACTGTTCCTGGCGACCCGGTGCGTGCCACTACTGTCGTCTGGCGCGGTCCAAGCGCCGACTAGCAGCGATAAAGAACTCTCTGGTCAGACAGAGATGCTGTCATGCCTCGCCATCGCTCTGGTAATGAATACATACGTGTTGCAGCGTGCGTACCACCGGAACACGCAGTGGCGGAGCCAAAGACTGTGTTGTCGAGGTCGAGTGCGAGTGGGAAGAGAGGCAGCGTCGGCACGGAGATGCAAGCGAGCGCGAGACGCACGGGGGCTGCGGCGTGGCGCGTTTGCGGTCGGCGCCTTTGGTGGCAACGGCCGGGACAAGCAGCGGTGTATGGTGTGGTGCGGGGCGGACAGGGGCGGCGGTGGACGGGGAGGAGGCGGCGCGACGACGGCATGGGGGCGAAAACGGGACGGGGGACGGGGGACGGCGGATGTTGAGAGGCGTCACGCGCGGACAGGACACAGACACAGAGACACACAGATTGGAAAGGGAGGGTGCGCGGTAGTAGTTGGGAATGTGCGTACCGTGCGGGATGGGAGTGGGCGAGGAACACGGTCGTGGCCCCTGTTTTGGGTGCGTGTGATGACGTCGGTGTGTTGTGGGAAGGGAAGGTGCTGTGGCGGCGGCGCGTAATGGGCGTAGGCCGAAAAGAGAAAGGAACGTGGGCAGTGTGTTGGCAAGCGTCGGTTCGACTGCGACGTTGATGGGCAGGGCAGGGCAAGGTTAATGGTGGTAGGAGTAGGCGTGTGGGCGCAAAAAATCTGCCGCTGCAGGCGGTGCCGTAACCGCCATGGCGGGAAGGAGAGAGGGCCAAAGAAAGAAAGAAAGAAGAAAAAAAAAAAAAAAAAAAAAGGAGGGGGGGGGGGGGGGCGAAAGTGGAGAGGCGGTGGTGTGAGAAGGGCGGGGGCGGAAGGAAGGCAGGAAGGACAAGAGGCGAGGCGACGGCTTGCTTTGTGTATCGGTCGGTCTCTGGCTATGCTTCGTTTTCTGCAGCAGGGTCGGTGCGCGGCGTGGCTCGCGGCAGTGGGAACGCCTGGTGGCTGGACGGCCAGCAATGCGGTTGGATGGGCGGCCACAGCACCGCACCTGTGCCCGAGGAGGAGACGCTGGCGGCGGGCCCTGAGGTGAGGCCGGCTCGGCTGGGGCTGTGGATGTGTAGGTGTGGCGCCGCTGCTGCAACAACGAGTAAAACGCGAGAAGAAGGGATGGCGGTAGAGAGGAAAAAAAAAAATATAAAAGGTCGTGTTGTGTTGATGCGCAGGCAGACGCGTACAGAGAGACGAGCCCGGTCTGCAGCAGGGTGTGGCCGTGCCGAGTGCAGAGCAGCGGCGGCTCGGTTCGGTTCGGCCCGGCCCGGCGGGCCGCGCTGTTGTCGCGGACGTGAGCGCCCCCTGGCGGGTGGCCGGAGGCGGCGCGGCGTGTTGGACGTGTGGCTGGTGGCAGTGCACAATTTGCGAGTGGCTGGCGGTGTGGTGTGGCGGTTGGCGCGTCGGGCGGCGGAGAGGTATGTGTTGCGGGCGCCCTTTGCTGCGCTGCGTCGTTGCGTGTGCCGTACAGGGCGGGCGCTTGTCGACTGTGTGGCGAATTGGCGTGAAACGGCTGCCGAGAGGTGTGTGGTAGCGAGCCGGTCGGTGGTGTCAGTGCGAAGGGGAATGTGCGTGCGTTTGGCGGTTTCGGTGTGCTTTTTGCGGCGTGAGAGTGGGAATTAGTGGGGCCGGCTGTTGTGTTGGTTCCTTGTGTCTTGTGTCGCGTAGCGTGATGGCAACGTGGAAGGACGCCGGTTTCGTTTCGAGCCTTGCGTGTGGTTGTCGACGTTGACTGGTTGGCGTGTGCCGATGCACGTGCATGTGTGGGTCGCGAGTGCGTTTTTGGCTGGCTGTGTGTGTGTGTGTGTGTGTGTTTTGGGGGGGGGGGAAGGGGGAGGCGGTGGTGAAAGTGCAGTCGTTGCCACGGGCGTCGTCGGGTGGGGCTGGCTGGGGCTGTGCGTCGTGGCGGAAAGGTGGTAGGTTGCGGGAAGCGAGCCCGTCGTTGACGGTGTCGCGTGAGTTGTGAATCGAGTGGGGCGCGGGGCGCGGGACAGGAGCAGCGTGCCGCTGCGTCGTGGTCGTCAGCAGAGGCTGTGCGTGTGCTTGTCCTTTTTGTGGGCGGTTCGTGCGAGGCGTTTTTGTTTTGTGTTGCCCTAGTTGTTAGTTTATTTTGTTTGTGTTTGTTATTTTGAGACGACGACTGGTTGGTGGCGTGCGCGCGAAGTGGCGGTGTGCGCTTCCCGTGTCGTTTGTGTTGTTTGGTTTTTTTGTTTTTGTGTGTTTTTTTTTTGCACTGGGCCCCGGTGGGTGGGTGCGTGTGTGTCGATTGCCGGCTGGCGAAAGGTGCGCCATCGGCGGGGTGGGTCGCCGGCACAAGTAGAGGCGGCGGCGTTGTTGCTGTTGTTGTGTGGTGTTTGTTTTGTTCGGCTGTGTCGGCGAGCTGTGTTGCGGTGCGTGTGAATGGTGGTGCAAAAGTGCTGGCGTTGGGGCTGCGACTGCGACGGCGGCGAGCCGCGGGCGCGCCATTGATAGTGATGTTGTGAACAGCGGCTGTGTACGGTAGTGGTGTTGTTGTAGCACGACGTGCATCCGGGCCGGCGCGGAAAGCGCAGTTGCGGGCGGTTGCCCTTCGGTGCCAGCCCATGTCGCGTGAGCGGCGGGTTGCTCTGGTGTCGACACGTGGTGCTCTGGGTTGTTGTGTGGTGCCCTTTGGCCGGTGGGGGTGGTTCGCGTGTGTCTCGTTCGCGCTCGGTGTCTGGTCGTGGTCGTGCTGCTCCCCCGTCTGTCGGCGGTTTCCGACGTCGTCTGTACGTTTTTGTTCGTTTGCGGCGTGCCTGCCGACGTCGTCCCGTCGCGACCTTTCAACCGAAAGTGTGGCGCCCGAAGGTGAACGAACGTAACCCTGACCTCGGCGCTTTACGCTGAGCCGAGCGAACCGAACCTAACCTGTGGTGTGGCGAGGTGAGCTCAGCCTGTGAGCCCCTAACGTCTACGTAAGGTAAGCTGTCCGGCTCACGCCTCACGTTTGAACGCTTTTTTAACCTACGTTTGACGCTTCTTAACCTAGCACTGACCCCTTAACCTAACGTGTAACCTAACCTAACCTAACCTAACCTCTGACGCCTGACGTGTTTGAATGCTTAACCTAAGTTTGACGCTTAACCTAACCCAAGTCCCCTTAACCTAACCCACGTCCACCTAACCTAACCTAACCTAACGTAGACGTGTAAACGTAATGTGTAACGCGTAACGTGTAAGGTCGGCTGTCGTGTGTGCTTGACGGCAGATTGGGTTGGTCTGTAGATTCGGATTGCGGTTTGCCTCGGTCGAGGGGTTGGGTCGGAAGCGGCGAGGGGCGGCGGCGCCTGTTGCGCAGGCGGCGTCCGTTTGCGGCGGGCAATTGTTGAGAAACGGCTGTGAATGTTGGCGGGCGAGAGGAGGAGGACGGCGCGCGATGTGGCCCGACGGCTGCGGGCCGATCGGGAAACGGCGGGAGGGCGACGGAAGGCGATGGGGCGGCGGAGGCGCGTTTGCACGGCCGTCATCGCCGCACGCCTCGGCTTGTGTGGCTGTGGCGCCGGCCGCGCTGGCCGGGCTGCCGCGGCGACGGTGTGGGAGTTTTGCCGAAGGTTTGGCCATTGTGGCGGGTCGTCGGCTGGGGCTGTGGGGGGCGGCATTTGGGCGGGGGCGGCGATTCTCGGCGGGCCGACCCAGGCTGTAGCGCGCGGTAGCTGCAGTTTGGCCGTGGTTTGCGGCGCTGCCGTGGCGACTGGTTGGCGACTGTGGTGTGGCTGTGTGTAGCCCCATCCTCGGTGGTTTGAAAGGCGCGGGCGGTTGTGGCGCAGGTTTGGGGCTGCTCCGCACAGGCTGTCGGACGTTGGGCGGTAGCAAGCGCGGGAGGCGCGGCGCGGCGGCGCGCAGAGTGGCGGCCGCTCTCTCGGCCGTCCGCGCCCGCCCGCGACACTGGCTGGGCCTTGTGATTCTCTGCTCTGCTGCTGTGCTGTGCTTGCGTGCCTGCCGTCCCGCTCGCTCTCGCTGTGTGTTACGCGCGTCGTCGAAATGGCAGATCAGGCGGCTACGAACGAGACTGCTGCGGCACCCGCCGCCACCGGCACTACGAAGAAGGCCAAGTCTGCGTCGTCTGCGAAGAAGCCGCGCGCCAAGCCTGCGCACCCGCGCACCTCTGAGATGGTGACGGCCGCCATCAAGAGTCTGAAGGAGCGCGGCGGGTCGTCGCTGCAGGCGATCAAGAAGTACATAGCCGCGCACTACAAGCTGGACGCGGAGAAGCTGGCGCCGTTTATCAAGAAGTACCTCAAGTCGGCCGTCGTGGCGGGCGAGCTGGTGCAGACGAAGGGGAAGGGCGCGTCCGGCTCGTTCAAGCTTGCCGGCGCCGGCGGCGGGGGGGCGGCCGAGGGCGGCAAGGCTCGTGCTGGCGGTGCCAAGAAGAAGCGCGCCGCTCCGGCCAGCAAGGAGAAGAAGGGCGCCCGTGCGGCCGGCGCAAAGAAGGCTGGTGGCGTGAAGGCGGCGACCGGTCGGAAGGCGGGCGCCGCCAAGAAGGCGTCTGCGGCGTCGGCCGCTCCCGCGGGTGCGAAGAAGGCGGCTGCGGCCAAGCCGGCCAAGGCCAAGTCGCCGTCGAAGGCGAAGAAGGCCGCCAAGGTTCCGACGAAGAAGCCGAAGGCGCCGCGCCCGAAGAAGGCGACGACGCCGTCTAAGGCGAAGGCTTCGCCCAAGAAGAAGAAGTAGAGTAGAGGAGAAAGAGATGGGGGAAAGGAAGGGTTTGGCGCTTGACTCCGTCGTCCCCACCCCCCGTCGTCGTCTAGTGGCGCGCAAGAGACGCGCGGCCCAAAAAAAACGGCCCTTCTCAGGGCCATCAAAGCACGTCGGGGAAGGTTTTGATTGTCGTGTTGCGTTTGGTGTGGGTGTCTGTCTGTATGCCCGTGGGGATGCTGTTTGCGTGCCGTGGTGGTTGGATTGCGGGGGTCGGTGGCGGGTGTGGGCGGCGGTAGCGGTAAGCGGTGTTGTTGTTGTTGTTGTTGTTGTTGTTGTCGTGGTTGATTGTCGCCGTGTTTGTGGCGGCGGCCGACGGTTGGTTTTCTGTCACGTTGTTTAGTTTGAATACGTTGGTTGGCTTGCCTGCGTTCGTTCTTCTCGGATGTCTGTCTTGTCGAGTCGTGTCTGGTCTTTGTTTTGTTCCTTTGTGTGTGTGTGTGTGTTATGTTTTGCAACGGGGGGCACGTTGAGATGCGGAAGGAGTCGGCGGGGATTTCGGTGGCGTGTAGAGCGAGCGAGCGCGTCGGAGTGGAGTGCGGGTTTTTTTTGTTTTCGAAACGAAAGCGGCGGCCGGCCAGCCACCCGTGCGGTGTGACGTCGGCCGTTGGGTATTGTGCGCTTTGAGCGCCGGGGAGGGATGATGTGTGATTGTTGCGCGCTGCTAGCAGGCAGGCAGAGTGAGCGGGTGTGGCGGACGGACGGGAAGTGGTGGTTTTTGTTTTTGGGTTGCGGGGCGAGAGGCAGGCGACCGACAAAGTTTGCTCGCGACGGAGAGATGTTAGTGGCCCTGAAAAGGGCCGTTTTTGTTTGTGCGGTGCGGTGCCGCGGCGCGGTTTAGGCGCGCTCGCCGCGGATGCGGCGCGCGAGCTGGATGTCCTTGGGCATGATGGTGACGCGCTTGGCGTGGATTGCGCACAGGTTGGTGTCTTCGAAGAGGCCGACGAGGTAGGCCTCGCTGGCCTCCTGCAGGGCCATGACTGCGGAGCTCTGGAAGCGCAGGTCGGTCTTGAAGTCCTGGGCGATCTCGCGCACTAGGCGCTGGAATGGCAGCTTGCGGATGAGCAGCTCTGTGCTCTTCTGGTAGCGCCTGATTTCTCGCAGGGCGACGGTGCCCGGCCTGTAGCGGTGGGGCTTCTTGACGCCTCCGGTGGCGGGCGCGCTCTTCCTCGCCGCCTTGGTGGCGAGCTGTTTGCGCGGCGCCTTTCCGCCGGTGGACTTGCGGGCCGTTTGCTTTGTGCGGGCCATGGCGGTAGCGGTAGCGGAGCGGCGTGCGTGGAGGTTAGGTGTGGCGCGGCGTCCGGTGCTGCCTTGACAACGGGCCCGCGCGCCTCCGTGCTGCGCTTATATGCCCTCGGTTGCGCGTGGTGGGGGGAGGGCGGGCCAGAGTCTATATAGGGGGGGCGGCGGGCGCGCTGGGCGCAGACCGTAGCCGACTCGCCAGCCGCTGCAGCCGCTGTTTGTGCACGTTTTGCTTTGCCCGAGGAAGGAAGGATGACAGGCCGCGGCAAGGGAGGAAAGGGGCCTCGGCAAGGGTGGCGCCAAGCGGCACCGCAAGGTGTTGCGCGACAACATCCAGGGCATCACGAAGCCCGCCATCCGCCGCCTGGCTCGCAGGGGCGGCGTGAAGCGCATCTCTGGTCTGATCTACGAGGAGACCCGCGGGGTGCTGAAGGTGTTCCTGGAGAACGTGATCCGCGACGCGGTGACGTACACTGAGCACGCCAAGCGCAAGACTGTGACGGCCATGGACGTGGTGTACGCCCTGAAGAGGCAGGGGCGCACCCTGTACGGTTTCGGCGGTTAGGCTGCGTCGCAGCGGGCGCTGGCCTTCCCGCGGCCGTGCTTGTGGGTGGGAGAGACTAGAAAACGGCCCTTTTCAGGGCCACCACACTGTTCG
>NW_025726767.1:0-47008 GCF_021461395.2 Schistocerca americana
GGACGGCCGTTTACGTCCGGCGTTCCATCAGACACCATCGGGTTCCCGTGCCAGAACTGACGTCGACTGAAGCAGCCGCAGTCGCAGTCGACACTGTGCACGGCAGAATAACCTTCTGCGCTGTCTACAGGCCGCCGCGCGGACAACTGGACGCCGCGGATGCCAACAAACTCCTGTCCCTCCAAGGAAACCTCATACTTGGGGGAGACTGGAACGCGAAGCACGCGGCATGGAACAGCCGCCTTACGAACACCAGCGGCAGACGACTACAACGCGTAATAGAGCGTCACGACGCGATGGCAGTAGGACCACACGACGCCACCATCTACCCAACACGCGGAAGGGAGGACGTGTTGGACTTCATAATTCTGAAAGGCATACGGCAGCATGTGGCGGCCAGCACTCGGACGGCACTCGCGTCCGATCACGTGCCAGTCATCTTCCTCCTCGACGCCGACGTCACGCCGCTGCAACGAAGAGGACTCGACCTGAGAGGAATAAATTGGGAAGAGTACCGAGCGAACGTCACGGAAGCCCTCACGACACTGCCTGACGTCGACGCCGAAGGCGCCGACGCCGCACTTCAACACCTGTCGCAAGCCATCGCAGACGCAGCCACGGCCGCAACACCCGCGAGACGTCCAGCGGAGGAAGTTCACCTCCCTCACCAGCTCCCGCAACGCATCCGAGACGCCATAGCCGCCAAAAACAGGCTGCAACGGGAATGGCAGCTCACGCGAAACCCGCGTACCAAGCGGGAACTAAATCGAATGCGCCGCCACATCAGGGCGGACGTGGATGCGCATCGAAACGCTGAATGGGCTGAGAAAATAGGGCAACTCGACATCGAGGACGGGTCGGCGTGGAAGTCCATGAAAAGCTTCCTACGCCGCACGCAGCCCATACCGCCTCTGCTAGTGGGTAACAGGTTTGTTAGCGAACCAGACGCCAAGGCTAATGCACTGGCTGATGCCTTCGCTGCAAACTTTACCCCCATGGAGGACCCTATCGACGAAGAACACGTCCGCCTCGTAGCAGACCGTCTTCCAGTCTTCTTACGTGAACGCGCAGAAGACGACGAGATTCAGCCTGTCTCGTCGGAAGAAGTGCAACTCCAGCTTCGCCACCTCGAGCGCAAGAAAGCAGGCGGAGCAGACAACATCACCAACCTGATGCTGAAGCAGCTTCCCGACGCCGCAGCACAACATCTCGCGGCCATATTCAACGGGATTCTACGCTCCAGCGAGTATCCAGCCTGTTGGAAGCATGCTGAGGTAGTCGCCTTGCCTAAGCCAGGGAAGGACGCACGCATTGCGAGGAACTACCGACCCATCAGCCTTCTACCAGCAACTTCCAAGGTCTTCGAAAGGTTGTACCTGGTCCGCCTGCTGGCCCACGTAAACGCCGAGGGACTTCTCCCCGACGAGCAGTTCGGGTTCCGTCGGGAACACGCGACGACGCACCAGCTGCTGCGCCTGACGGAGGAAGCGTTCGGAGCCGTTGACCGACGTAAGTATTTCGGCGCTCTCTTGCTGGACGTGTCTCGTGCCTTTGACTCCGTGTGGCATGACGGCCTCCTGTACAAGCTTCTTGTGCAGGGGGTACCTGTGTCGCACGTGAGGCTCCTGCAGAGCTATCTGCAGGAAAGGACGTTTCACGTCCGCGCAGCCAGTGGAATTTCCACGGAGCGCCGAATACTTGCGGGTGTACCTCAAGGCTCGGTCATCGGTCCGACGCTGTACTCCCTCTACACCGCTGACCTGCCACGCATAAACCGCGTCCAGACGGCGCTTTATGCTGACGACACGGCGATCTACAGCAGCAGCTGGAGCGTCGACGTCCTGCAGCGGCGTCTACAGGCGGCCACCGACGAGCTCACCGAGTGGGCAAAGAAGTGGCGCCTCGCCTACAATGGCGAGAAGAGTCAGGCGATTATCATAGCTAGTCGCCCCTTCCGCCACGACGCGCCAACAGTATCGGTGTGTGGAGTGCCAGTCGAATGGAATGACACAGCCAAATACCTAGGCGTCACTTTAGACCGGCGGCTTACATGGCGGCAACATGTTGAAAACATCAGGGGCAAGGCGCTGGGTAGATTGAGGCTGCTCTACCCGGTGCTCAACCCCACGTCAACGCTGCCAGAAGACGTCGGTCTTACGCTGTACAAGGCCGCCATACGACCGCTGCTGGAATACGCAGCGGTCGTGTGGGGAAACACGGCCGATACAAATCTGAAGCGCCTGCAGACGATTCAAAACCGGGCGCTACGACTGGCACTTCACCTGCCCAAGGACTTCCCCACGGAGGAGCTCCATCGCGTCGCTGCCGTCAAGCCTCTACGTCAGAGGTTCAAGGACGCAGCAACAACTTTCTACCAGAAAAGCGAGCTGTCGACCAACCAGCTGATCAGAGGACTCGGCAGCCGACCACACTGGCGGGCGTCATTACGCTGGCCAGACCTGCTGCGCCGGTAAGGTTATGCAGCAACCTACTCCAAATAGTCCCAGTGCAGGACAGCATTGAACCTCATACGCTTACTCCATAATTATACCTTATCCTAATGTAGGAAAAATAGCGTTAGGCTATTAGAAACTACATCAAATACTTGTGGAACTCAATCCCTTGTTCCACACATTAGCACACACGGCTGGGCGCAGACCGTAGCCGACTCGCCAGCCGCTGCAGCCGCTGTTTGTGCACGTTTTGCTTTGCCCGAGGAAGGAAGGATGACAGGCCGCGGCAAGGGAGGAAAGGGGCTCGGCAAGGGTGGCGCCAAGCGGCACCGCAAGGTGTTGCGCGACAACATCCAGGGCATCACGAAGCCCGCCATCCGCCGCCTGGCTCGCAGGGGCGGCGTGAAGCGCATCTCTGGTCTGATCTACGAGGAGACCCGCGGGGTGCTGAAGGTGTTCCTGGAGAACGTGATCCGCGACGCGGTGACGTACACTGAGCACGCCAAGCGCAAGACTGTGACGGCCATGGACGTGGTGTACGCCCTGAAGAGGCAGGGGCGCACCCTGTACGGTTTCGGCGGTTAGGCTGCGTCGCAGCGGGCGCTGGCCTTCCCGCGGCCGTGCTTGTGGGTGGGAGAGACTAGAAAACGGCCCTTTTCAGGGCCACCACACTGTTCGGAAGTTGAAAAGTGCGAAAGAGTCTGTGTTGTTGCTGCGTGTGTGCGCTGTGTTGTTTGTTTGTTTCTTTCTTTCTTTCCGTTTGAGCGACGTGATGTGACTGGGAGGGGAGAAGGAAAGGAAACGTGTCATGTGGCTGGCTGTGTGTGGAGCTGCTTCGTTTGTGTGTCTTTGTATCGATCGCGACGGAGATGGCGGGCTGTGTGTTGTTGTGCGAGAGGCGGTGATTATTTGCTTGCGTGGTTTGGCTCTGTGTGTTTGTTTGCGGCGGCGTTGGGGTTTCCGAGGCAAGGCGTGTGGGCATAGGCGGCCGGATCAGCTGTTTCGTTCGTGTCGACGGCCGTTGCGCGCGGGAGTGGAGGGCGGTGTGTCGACACGCCTCCCTTTAACAATGGTCATTATTGCTGCCGTTGTCGGTTTGGAAGGCGACTGCGACCGTGCAAAATGTGTGTGTGTGTGTGTGTGTGTGTTGGGCCACACGGGCTGTGTGGGCGACAAGATGGCGGACGTGCGCCGGCGGCGGCTGTGCTGTGACAGTGCAAAGTTAAAACAAAACAAGGTGCGGCGAGGACGACTGCAATTTTGCTTTGGACGTAGGTTTGTGTGGTGGCCCTGAAAAGGGCCGATTGTTGTGGGCCGAGCCGGCAAAGCGCGTTGCGTGCAGGGGAGCACGCGGCGCTGCGATTGCCTGGCCTCCTTTAGGCCTTCTTCTCGGTCTTCTTTGGCAGCAGGACGGCCTGGATGTTGGGCAGGACACCACCCTGTGCGATGGTGACGCCCGACAGGAGCTTGTTGAGCTCCTCGTCGTTGCGGATGGCAAGCTGCAGGTGGCGCGGGATGATGCGCGTCTTCTTGTTGTCGCGGGCCGCGTTTCCGGCCAGCTCGAGCACCTCAGCCGCGAGGTACTCCATGACGGCGGCGAGGTAGACGGGCGCCCCGGCGCCGACGCGCTCTGCGTAGTTTCCCTTGCGCAGGAGGCGGTGGATTCTGCCGACCGGGAACTGGAGCCCAGCCCTGCTTGAGCGGGACTTTGACTTGCCCTTGACTTTGCCTCCCTTTCCGCGTCCGGACATGGCGATGGGCTAGCGACGGTGCACACGAAACGGAAACGAAAACGACCGGTGCGAGCGGCAGCGAGTCGAGCAGCGGAGTGCGTGCCGGCGCAGCCGGGGTGGGGGTGCTTTATGGGCTCGGGTGCGGCGGCCGGTTGCGCGCGCGCCCCATTGGTCGGCGGCCGCAACAGGGCGAGCTGGTAAAGGTGCGGCGGCGGCTGGCGGCGGGTGCCACTGTGTGGGGAGACGCTGACTAGAGCGGAGCGCTTGCTACTGGTGTTGCTGCTGCCGTACGTTGGTTCGAGATGCCGCCCAAGACTAGCGGGAAGGCCGCCAAGAAGGCTGGCAAGGCGCAGAAGAACATTTCGAAGGGCGACAAGAAGAAGAAGCGCAAGAGGAAGGAGAGCTATGCCATCTACATCTACAAGGTGCTGAAGCAGGTGCACCCTGACACGGGCATCTCGTCGAAGGCGATGAGCATCATGAACAGCTTCGTGAACGACATTTTCGAGCGCATTGCGGCCGAGGCTTCTCGCCTGGCGCACTACAACAAGCGCTCGACCATCACGTCCCGCGAGATCCAGACCGCTGTGCGGCTGTTGCTGCCTGGCGAGCTGGCCAAGCACGCCGTGAGCGAGGGCACGAAGGCGGTGACCAAGTACACGAGCTCCAAGTAAGGAGGTGGCTCTGGAATGGAAGGAAGGATGGAGAAGGCTCCTCCGTTGCGAGAGCGGCAAAACGGCCCTTTTCAGGGCCACCAACTTGCCTTTTGCGGGAAGGGCGGAATTGTTGTTGTTGTTTGTGTGGACGGCTGTGATGTATGTGTGCATTTTGATTGTGGGTGGGGGGGCGCGTCAAAGCGTGTTGCGCGGGGTACGGCCACGAGGTTGGTCGCCGTGGCGTGGAATGGTGGCACGCCTCGTTGGCGTGGTTTTTGACCCATTGGTGTTGTTGGGGTGTGTGTGTTACCCGTCTGCGAGGGGGGACAGTGCGATCGGCGACTTTTGTGTCACCGTAACGACGGCCGTTTGCGGGTTTGTTTTTTTTGCACATCATACATGGCGAGGGTGAAATGTGAAGTGTTTTTGTTTGGTTTTTTTTGCCGCCCACTATTCCCTTTGCTGTACGCCGAGTTTGACAATGGTGCGACGTAACTGCAGCGTGGAGGTGTGTGAGTGACGTTGAAATGAACGTGCCATTAAGACGCATTGTTGTTGTATTGTACTGTACGTGTACGGCGACACGCACGATGATGTACCATTCGACTCTGATGTTTGATAGCCGTGTCTGACTGATTGCGTACGACGCACGCACACCGATGTCGTCATTCAAGATGCACGCTAGACGACGACGGCGGCGGCGGCGGTCGTTTGTTTGGCGAATGTCTGTACACGTGTTTGTCTGTGTCCATCCGGTATGTATTTGTTTGTTTGAAAGTGTTTTGTGTGTCGGTGACGTGGTCCGATCCGTCGCCCCCTGAGTAACTGTCGATCGGCGCGATAGACCGGCGTCACGCAACTGAACCCGAAGTCTTGGGCACACCCGTCATACTGTTGTACACCGTCGCGCTGAGAACGGTAACGAAAGGTTGACTTTGATCGGTCGGAATGTCTGGGCAGAACGTGAGGAATGAGGCAAGAGTGCAAGGAGGGGGGGCAAAAGAGAGAGGAAGGGAAAAAGGGGAGAAACGCATTCGTAGAGCAACGGAACGTTCCCGTGTCGGAGGCGTATTGGAGCCGCACTGAAATGCGTTTAACGGCGGCGCGGCTGCAAGTGTCTGCCGTGGTGAACGTTACCTTTGACGGCTGCATTGGGCTTTGCCTTTGCTTTTGCTTTCGCTTTCGCTTTCGCGTTCGCTTTCGCTTTCCCGGATGTACGTAACGTTTGTTGATATGGTTCTGAGGAAGAGTGTATGACAGTGCCGTGCCGTCCATGTTCGTGTGCCCTCCCATTGTGTGTATGCTATTGTCTGTGTACTTGAATGATGTATGTAGGTGTTAGTGGACATGTTTTACCAGTGGGGGGAAATGGATCGTCGATAGTTGCCGTCACTCTGTCACGGTCGAGATGACGCACCCTCCGTACAGAAAGGTGTCGAGAAAGTGAGTGTGTGTGTGTGTGTGTGTGTGTGTGTGTGTGTGCGTGCGTCCGTGAATTGGCAGTGTTTGGAGGTGGGCGTGCCCTGGATGTGGCTGTTCGTTAGGCGGTAGTGTTGTGTGGACAGGGGAGGGGCATGCGTAACGCTGCTGGCATGGCATTTCGGGAGATGGGAGGGGGCAAACGAGGAAACGAGGAGCGGCGGCCAAAGACGGGACGGGGAGGGGCGCGGGGTGTGGGTGGCTTGCGCCTGTGCTCGGCGTTGTGGTTTGTGCAAAAGAGGAGGAGAAAAACAATGTGAGTTGCCAGGGAGGGGAGCGGTGTTGTGTTGTGGTTGTCGTGGTGTAGCCGCAGACGCGGCTGTCAGTGAACGTGGCGAGACGGACGGATGCGCGGAGGGGCGGGGGCGGCGCATTTCGCCGGTGCCGTGCCGTGCCGTGCCGTGCCATGCCGTGCCATGCCTGAAAGCCGCGTGGTCGCTGTGTTGTTGGTGGCGTGGGGGCGAGGAGAGTACCGTACGGGTGTGCTTGTGCGCCGGAAATGGCACACTGCGCCCGCCCGTCTTGGAGGCTGATGGCTGTGGTGTGGAAATGGGGCGCGGTGATGTTGAAGCAGTTGAAGAACAGAAAAGAAACCAAGAAAACGGAAGGCGTGATGCGGCGGTGGTGGTGAGAGCGGGAAAAACAAAACAAAAAAAAAGAAGGAAAAACAACAAGAAACAAAAAAGAAAACAAAAAGTCTATCAATATTAAAATGTAAATGGAAATGGAAATGGACCCAGGCATAACCTCCCTGCACAAATAGCAGAGAGTCCGATGATAATAAAAATGTGCCAGAATGTTAACGTCCCTACAAAACAAACCCAACGATAATATTAATGAAAGAGTGAACCGTATGTAACATTGCAACAGACATAATGAAACCTGATAAATTGTATAAGGGCAGCAGCGTTGACCTTTGGCCCTGTATTCAGAATAAAAAGAGCCAAAGATCGTTACCCCAATGAAAAAGACACTGAAACACGTATGTAACATAGTAGCGATGGCGAGACATTGTAGCATCTGTGACCAGAGAGTTTGCGCTGGACTGCGCGAGTGTTGCGAGCGGTTCTCAGTCAGTCAGTCAGTCAGTCAGTAGTCGTCGCGTGCAGTACGCTAATAGTCGTCATGCAGAGCGGTCGGTCAGTAGTAGCAGCCGAGTGCGGTTGTTGTGATGTAGGCGGTCGGCAACACTGGTCAAGATGGTGAATAAGGTATACTGTTAATTAATATAATCATTAGATAATGAAAAATTGTATTTATTGTAATTATTCTCCAACAAGTTCCCCAATAATAATTTTTATTTCAAAAGCATTTTTCAAACATTTAATTTTTTATTGAACTAAAGAGTTCGTTGCACTTCACATTTCATTCCACTTCTTTGAAGAAAAATGTCACTAAAATCACAAAAAAAAAGAGAGAATATTATTATTTGCAATGCAGTTCCTCCAAGCGCTGCGCAACAACCAGAGCAGAAATGTGACATCCATTTATTCGGAGGTAAGACTTTAATTCTGATTGTTTTGCACAGGGCCAAAGACCGATATTTCGGTTTAATTGAAGTTTCTTGTCACTGAACGGACTTTTTTAAATGTTGTGTGAAGACTTTATATTTGAGTCAGATTGCGAATTTCACATTTTTGTTGCCATTTTCAATACCTCTCATTGTGGGCGAGGTTACAATTAGCGCAATGTCCATTAGCATCCGTAAATAACATTGTCCATTATTTTAAATTTTGCTGGGAGGTTACAACACACACACAAAAGAAAAAAAAACAAAAAAAAAATTGCATTTATATCCGCTCCTCAATTGTAGATACCCCTTACACAGCTGTGTGCAATGAATGAGTGCTGGCTGGTAATTAATTGCACTCCTTGGAGGGAAATGCCATAGGACGTAGTCTTTAAAAAGTGAATGTTTTTCGTTAAGAGACAAAAGTTACTTTAGAAAAACAGTAATAGTGGGGCTTTTGTTGTTGAACAAAATAAGTACAATGAACATACGTTATCAGATTTGCGCAATGCAGCGTCACACCACCTTTTTGATTATAACACAATATACTATACATCGTCCCGAACCGTGACCAGAGTCGCGAGACGAGCAGAGCACGCCGCCGACGCCCGCTCAGTACAACCGTCCACCCGCTACTACTGTCGACCGACTACTACCTCTCCCGACTCGCGCTACAATATATATAACAACTGTTCCTGGCGACCCGGTGCGTGCCACTACTGTCGTCTGGCGCGGTCCAAGCGCCGACTAGCAGCGATAAAGAACTCTCTGGTCAGACAGAGATGCTGTCATGCCTCGCCATCGCTCTGGTAATGAATACATACGTGTTGCAGCGTGCGTACCACCGGAACACGCAGTGGCGGAGCCAAAGACTGTGTTGTCGAGGTCGAGTGCGAGTGGGAAGAGAGGCAGCGTCGGCACGGAGATGCAAGCGAGCGCGAGACGCACGGGGGCTGCGGCGTGGCGCGTTTGCGGTCGGCGCCTTTGGTGGCAACGGCCGGGACAAGCAGCGGTGTATGGTGTGGTGCGGGGCGGACAGGGGCGGCGGTGGACGGGGAGGAGGCGGCGCGACGACGGCATGGGGGCGAAAACGGGACGGGGGACGGGGGACGGCGGATGTTGAGAGGCGTCACGCGCGGACAGGACACAGACACAGAGACACACAGATTGGAAAGGGAGGGTGCGCGGTAGTAGTTGGGAATGTGCGTACCGTGCGGGATGGGAGTGGGCGAGGAACACGGTCGTGGCCCCTGTTTTGGGTGCGTGTGATGACGTCGGTGTGTTGTGGGAAGGGAAGGTGCTGTGGCGGCGGCGCGTAATGGGCGTAGGCCGAAAAGAGAAAGGAACGTGGGCAGTGTGTTGGCAAGCGTCGGTTCGACTGCGACGTTGATGGGCAGGGCAGGGCAAGGTTAATGGTGGTAGGAGTAGGCGTGTGGGCGCAAAAAATCTGCCGCTGCAGGCGGTGCCGTAACCGCCATGGCGGGAAGGAGAGAGGGCCAAAGAAAGAAAGAAAGAAGAAAAAAAAAAAAAAAAAAAAAAGGAGGGGGGGGGGGGGGGGGCGAAAGTGGAGAGGCGGTGGTGTGAGAAGGGCGGGGGCGGAAGGAAGGCAGGAAGGACAAGAGGCGAGGCGACGGCTTGCTTTGTGTATCGGTCGGTCTCTGGCTATGCTTCGTTTTCTGCAGCAGGGTCGGTGCGCGGCGTGGCTCGCGGCAGTGGGAACGCCTGGTGGCTGGACGGCCAGCAATGCGGTTGGATGGGCGGCCACAGCACCGCACCTGTGCCCGAGGAGGAGACGCTGGCGGCGGGCCCTGAGGTGAGGCCGGCTCGGCTGGGGCTGTGGATGTGTAGGTGTGGCGCCGCTGCTGCAACAACGAGTAAAACGCGAGAAGAAGGGATGGCGGTAGAGAGGAAAAAAAAAAATATAAAAGGTCGTGTTGTGTTGATGCGCAGGCAGACGCGTACAGAGAGACGAGCCCGGTCTGCAGCAGGGTGTGGCCGTGCCGAGTGCAGAGCAGCGGCGGCTCGGTTCGGTTCGGCCCGGCCCGGCGGGCCGCGCTGTTGTCGCGGACGTGAGCGCCCCCTGGCGGGTGGCCGGAGGCGGCGCGGCGTGTTGGACGTGTGGCTGGTGGCAGTGCACAATTTGCGAGTGGCTGGCGGTGTGGTGTGGCGGTTGGCGCGTCGGGCGGCGGAGAGGTATGTGTTGCGGGCGCCCTTTGCTGCGCTGCGTCGTTGCGTGTGCCGTACAGGGCGGGCGCTTGTCGACTGTGTGGCGAATTGGCGTGAAACGGCTGCCGAGAGGTGTGTGGTAGCGAGCCGGTCGGTGGTGTCAGTGCGAAGGGGAATGTGCGTGCGTTTGGCGGTTTCGGTGTGCTTTTTGCGGCGTGAGAGTGGGAATTAGTGGGGCCGGCTGTTGTGTTGGTTCCTTGTGTCTTGTGTCGCGTAGCGTGATGGCAACGTGGAAGGACGCCGGTTTCGTTTCGAGCCTTGCGTGTGGTTGTCGACGTTGACTGGTTGGCGTGTGCCGATGCACGTGCATGTGTGGGTCGCGAGTGCGTTTTTGGCTGGCTGTGTGTGTGTGTGTGTGTGTTTTGGGGGGGGGGAAGGGGGAGGCGGTGGTGAAAGTGCAGTCGTTGCCACGGGCGTCGTCGGGTGGGGCTGGCTGGGGCTGTGCGTCGTGGCGGAAAGGTGGTAGGTTGCGGGAAGCGAGCCCGTCGTTGACGGTGTCGCGTGAGTTGTGAATCGAGTGGGGCGCGGGGCGCGGGACAGGAGCAGCGTGCCGCTGCGTCGTGGTCGTCAGCAGAGGCTGTGCGTGTGCTTGTCCTTTTTGTGGGCGGTTCGTGCGAGGCGTTTTTGTTTTGTGTTGCCCTAGTTGTTAGTTTATTTTGTTTGTGTTTGTTATTTTGAGACGACGACTGGTTGGTGGCGTGCGCGCGAAGTGGCGGTGTGCGCTTCCCGTGTCGTTTGTGTTGTTTGGTTTTTTTGTTTTTGTGTGTTTTTTTTTGCACTGGGCCCCGGTGGGTGGGTGCGTGTGTGTCGATTGCCGGCTGGCGAAAGGTGCGCCATCGGCGGGGTGGGTCGCCGGCACAAGTAGAGGCGGCGGCGTTGTTGCTGTTGTTGTGTGGTGTTTGTTTTGTTCGGCTGTGTCGGCGAGCTGTGTTGCGGTGCGTGTGAATGGTGGTGCAAAAGTGCTGGCGTTGGGGCTGCGACTGCGACGGCGGCGAGCCGCGGGCGCGCCATTGATAGTGATGTTGTGAACAGCGGCTGTGTACGGTAGTGGTGTTGTTGTAGCACGACGTGCATCCGGGCCGGCGCGGAAAGCGCAGTTGCGGGCGGTTGCCCTTCGGTGCCAGCCCATGTCGCGTGAGCGGCGGGTTGCTCTGGTGTCGACACGTGGTGCTCTGGGTTGTTGTGTGGTGCCCTTTGGCCGGTGGGGGTGGTTCGCGTGTGTCTCGTTCGCGCTCAGTGTCTGGTCGTGGTCGTGCTGCTCCCCCGTCTGTCGGCGGTTTCCGACGTCGTCTGTACGTTTTTGTTCGTTTGCGGCGTGCCTGCCGACGTCGTCCCGTCGCGACCTTTCAACCGAAAGTGTGGCGCCCGAAGGTGAACGAACGTAACCCTGACCTCGGCGCTTTACGCTGAGCCGAGCGAACCGAACCTAACCTGTGGTGTGGCGAGGTGAGCTCAGCCTGTGAGCCCCTAACGTCTACGTAAGGTAAGCTGTCCGGCTCACGCCTCACGTTTGAACGCTTTTTTAACCTACGTTTGACGCTTCTTAACCTAGCACTGACCCCTTAACCTAACGTGTAACCTAACCTAACCTAACCTAACCTCTGACGCCTGACGTGTTTGAATGCTTAACCTAAGTTTGACGCTTAACCTAACCCAAGTCCCCTTAACCTAACCCACGTCCACCTAACCTAACCTAACCTAACGTAGACGTGTAAACGTAATGTGTAACGCGTAACGTGTAAGGTCGGCTGTCGTGTGTGCTTGACGGCAGATTGGGTTGGTCTGTAGATTCGGATTGCGGTTTGCCTCGGTCGAGGGGTTGGGTCGGAAGCGGCGAGGGGCGGCGGCGCCTGTTGCGCAGGCGGCGTCCGTTTGCGGCGGGCAATTGTTGAGAAACGGCTGTGAATGTTGGCGGGCGAGAGGAGGAGGACGGCGCGCGATGTGGCCCGACGGCTGCGGGCCGATCGGGAAACGGCGGGAGGGCGACGGAAGGCGATGGGGCGGCGGAGGCGCGTTTGCACGGCCGTCATCGCCGCACGCCTCGGCTTGTGTGGCTGTGGCGCCGGCCGCGCTGGCCGGGCTGCCGCGGCGACGGTGTGGGAGTTTTGCCGAAGGTTTGGCCATTGTGGCGGGTCGTCGGCTGGGGCTGTGGGGGCGGCATTTGGGCGGGGGCGGCGATTCTCGGCGGGCCGACCCAGGCTGTAGCGCGCGGTAGCTGCAGTTTGGCCGTGGTTTGCGGCGCTGCCGTGGCGACTGGTTGGCGACTGTGGTGTGGCTGTGTGTAGCCCCATCCTCGGTGGTTTGAAAGGCGCGGGCGGTTGTGGCGCAGGTTTGGGGCTGCTCCGCACAGGCTGTCGGACGTTGGGCGGTAGCAAGCGCGGGAGGCGCGGCGCGGCGGCGCGCAGAGTGGCGGCCGCTCTCTCGGCCGTCCGCGCCCGCCCGCGACACTGGCTGGGCCTTGTGATTCTCTGCTCTGCTGCTGTGCTGTGCTTGCGTGCCTGCCGTCCCGCTCGCTCTCGCTGTGTGTTACGCGCGTCGTCGAAATGGCAGATCAGGCGGCTACGAACGAGACTGCTGCGGCACCCGCCGCCACCGGCACTACGAAGAAGGCCAAGTCTGCGTCGTCTGCGAAGAAGCCGCGCGCCAAGCCTGCGCACCCGCGCACCTCTGAGATGGTGACGGCCGCCATCAAGAGTCTGAAGGAGCGCGGCGGGTCGTCGCTGCAGGCGATCAAGAAGTACATAGCCGCGCACTACAAGCTGGACGCGGAGAAGCTGGCGCCGTTTATCAAGAAGTACCTCAAGTCGGCCGTCGTGGCGGGCGAGCTGGTGCAGACGAAGGGGAAGGGCGCGTCCGGCTCGTTCAAGCTTGCCGGCGCCGGCGGCGGGGGGGCGGCCGAGGGCGGCAAGGCTCGTGCTGGCGGTGCCAAGAAGAAGCGCGCCGCTCCGGCCAGCAAGGAGAAGAAGGGCGCCCGTGCGGCCGGCGCAAAGAAGGCTGGTGGCGTGAAGGCGGCGACCGGTCGGAAGGCGGGCGCCGCCAAGAAGGCGTCTGCGGCGTCGGCCGCTCCCGCGGGTGCGAAGAAGGCGGCTGCGGCCAAGCCGGCCAAGGCCAAGTCGCCGTCGAAGGCGAAGAAGGCCGCCAAGGTTCCGACGAAGAAGCCGAAGGCGCCGCGCCCGAAGAAGGCGACGACGCCGTCTAAGGCGAAGGCTTCGCCCAAGAAGAAGAAGTAGAGTAGAGGAGAAAGAGATGGGGGAAAGGAAGGGTTTGGCGCTTGACTCCGTCGTCCCCACCCCCCGTCGTCGTCTAGTGGCGCGCAAGAGACGCGCGGCCCAAAAAAAACGGCCCTTCTCAGGGCCATCAAAGCACGTCGGGGAAGGTTTTGATTGTCGTGTTGCGTTTGGTGTGGGTGTCTGTCTGTATGCCCGTGGGGATGCTGTTTGCGTGCCGTGGTGGTTGGATTGCGGGGGTCGGTGGCGGGTGTGGGCGGCGGTAGCGGTAAGCGGTGTTGTTGTTGTTGTTGTTGTTGTTGTTGTCGTGGTTGATTGTCGCCGTGTTTGTGGCGGCGGCCGACGGTTGGTTTTCTGTCACGTTGTTTAGTTTGAATACGTTGGTTGGCTTGCCTGCGTTCGTTCTTCTCGGATGTCTGTCTTGTCGAGTCGTGTCTGGTCTTTGTTTTGTTCCTTTGTGTGTGTGTGTGTTATGTTTTGCAACGGGGGGCACGTTGAGATGCGGAAGGAGTCGGCGGGGATTTCGGTGGCGTGTAGAGCGAGCGAGCGCGTCGGAGTGGAGTGCGGGTTTTTTTTGTTTTCGAAACGAAAGCGGCGGCCGGCCAGCCACCCGTGCGGTGTGACGTCGGCCGTTGGGTATTGTGCGCTTTGAGCGCCGGGGAGGGATGATGTGTGATTGTTGCGCGCTGCTAGCAGGCAGGCAGAGTGAGCGGGTGTGGCGGACGGACGGGAAGTGGTGGTTTTTGTTTTTGGGTTGCGGGGCGAGAGGCAGGCGACCGACAAAGTTTGCTCGCGACGGAGAGATGTTAGTGGCCCTGAAAAGGGCCGTTTTTGTTTGTGCGGTGCGGTGCCGCGGCGCGGTTTAGGCGCGCTCGCCGCGGATGCGGCGCGCGAGCTGGATGTCCTTGGGCATGATGGTGACGCGCTTGGCGTGGATTGCGCACAGGTTGGTGTCTTCGAAGAGGCCGACGAGGTAGGCCTCGCTGGCCTCCTGCAGGGCCATGACTGCGGAGCTCTGGAAGCGCAGGTCGGTCTTGAAGTCCTGGGCGATCTCGCGCACTAGGCGCTGGAATGGCAGCTTGCGGATGAGCAGCTCTGTGCTCTTCTGGTAGCGCCTGATTTCTCGCAGGGCGACGGTGCCCGGCCTGTAGCGGTGGGGCTTCTTGACGCCTCCGGTGGCGGGCGCGCTCTTCCTCGCCGCCTTGGTGGCGAGCTGTTTGCGCGGCGCCTTTCCGCCGGTGGACTTGCGGGCCGTTTGCTTTGTGCGGGCCATGGCGGTAGCGGTAGCGGAGCGGCGTGCGTGGAGGTTAGGTGTGGCGCGGCGTCCGGTGCTGCCTTGACAACGGGCCCGCGCGCCTCCGTGCTGCGCTTATATGCCCTCGGTTGCGCGTGGTGGGGGGAGGGCGGGCCAGAGTCTATATAGGGGGGCGGCGGGCGCGCTGGGCGCAGACCGTAGCCGACTCGCCAGCCGCTGCAGCCGCTGTTTGTGCACGTTTTGCTTTGCCCGAGGAAGGAAGGATGACAGGCCGCGGCAAGGGAGGAAAGGGGCTCGGCAAGGGTGGCGCCAAGCGGCACCGCAAGGTGTTGCGCGACAACATCCAGGGCATCACGAAGCCCGCCATCCGCCGCCTGGCTCGCAGGGGCGGCGTGAAGCGCATCTCTGGTCTGATCTACGAGGAGACCCGCGGGGTGCTGAAGGTGTTCCTGGAGAACGTGATCCGCGACGCGGTGACGTACACTGAGCACGCCAAGCGCAAGACTGTGACGGCCATGGACGTGGTGTACGCCCTGAAGAGGCAGGGGCGCACCCTGTACGGTTTCGGCGGTTAGGCTGCGTCGCAGCGGGCGCTGGCCTTCCCGCGGCCGTGCTTGTGGGTGGGAGAGACTAGAAAACGGCCCTTTTCAGGGCCACCACACTGTTCGGAAGTTGAAAAGTGCGAAAGAGTCTGTGTTGTTGCTGCGTGTGTGCGCTGTGTTGTTTGTTTGTTTCTTTCTTTCTTTCCGTTTGAGCGACGTGATGTGACTGGGAGGGGAGAAGGAAAGGAAACGTGTCATGTGGCTGGCTGTGTGTGGAGCTGCTTCGTTTGTGTGTCTTTGTATCGATCGCGACGGAGATGGCGGGCTGTGTGTTGTTGTGCGAGAGGCGGTGATTATTTGCTTGCGTGGTTTGGCTCTGTGTGTTTGTTTGCGGCGGCGTTGGGGTTTCCGAGGCAAGGCGTGTGGGCATAGGCGGCCGGATCAGCTGTTTCGTTCGTGTCGACGGCCGTTGCGCGCGGGAGTGGAGGGCGGTGTGTCGACACGCCTCCCTTTAACAATGGTCATTATTGCTGCCGTTGTCGGTTTGGAAGGCGACTGCGACCGTGCAAAATGTGTGTGTGTGTGTGTGTGTGTTGGGCCACACGGGCTGTGTGGGCGACAAGATGGCGGACGTGCGCCGGCGGCGGCTGTGCTGTGACAGTGCAAAGTTAAAACAAAACAAGGTGCGGCGAGGACGACTGCAATTTTGCTTTGGACGTAGGTTTGTGTGGTGGCCCTGAAAAGGGCCGATTGTTGTGGGCCGAGCCGGCAAAGCGCGTTGCGTGCAGGGGAGCACGCGGCGCTGCGATTGCCTGGCCTCCTTTAGGCCTTCTTCTCGGTCTTCTTTGGCAGCAGGACGGCCTGGATGTTGGGCAGGACACCACCCTGTGCGATGGTGACGCCCGACAGGAGCTTGTTGAGCTCCTCGTCGTTGCGGATGGCAAGCTGCAGGTGGCGCGGGATGATGCGCGTCTTCTTGTTGTCGCGGGCCGCGTTTCCGGCCAGCTCGAGCACCTCAGCCGCGAGGTACTCCATGACGGCGGCGAGGTAGACGGGCGCCCCGGCGCCGACGCGCTCTGCGTAGTTTCCCTTGCGCAGGAGGCGGTGGATTCTGCCGACCGGGAACTGGAGCCCAGCCCTGCTTGAGCGGGACTTTGACTTGCCCTTGACTTTGCCTCCCTTTCCGCGTCCGGACATGGCGATGGGCTAGCGACGGTGCACACGAAACGGAAACGAAAACGACCGGTGCGAGCGGCAGCGAGTCGAGCAGCGGAGTGCGTGCCGGCGCAGCTCTCTGCTTCTCTCTTTTATTCCTCTACCTTTAGAGGGTGTGCTAGTGGAGGTTGTTGTCACATTAGGACATTTCCTCCTCTTTTCTTTTGTGTTGTTTTTGTTTCTTTGCTTTTGTTGGTTGCTGTTCGTTGAGAGTTTTCTTTAGTTGTTCTTTTTCTGCTACTGCAGGAGTAGCGACTTGGGTCTGTTATATCTCTGCCTATGGGGTTCGTATTGCCCAAGGGTGTTGATTAATTCGTTTTCTGACTTCCGCGCCGTGGCGTAGAACACTTCTGCCAGGGCGCGGAATCTTGTGGTGATTGGCTCTATGTCTGCGGCTTCGTGCAAATCTGCCGTGGGGAAGCGCGTGGGGACGTGTAGGGCTCGTCTTAACGCTCTGTTTTGAGTCTTTTGTAAGCGATCTATCGTCGATCTGGCTGCGTAGCCCCATACAGGGCACGCATATTCCAGTATCGGTCGAATTAGACTTCGATAGATCGCTACTCCTGTTGCGGGGTCGAGGGAACTGGTGCTGTTCAAGACAGGGTACAGAATCTGCATCCTGGCGTGAGCCTTTCTGCGAAGCTCCTCTATGTGGCACTTCCATGTCAGGCGTCTGTCAAGTGTGACACCGAGGTACTTCGCAGAATTTCTCCATGGCAAATTCTGCCCCTGCATTCTCAGCAGTTGGTATGGTCTTCTTGGGGGTCGGCGTTTCCCATAGCGTCTGGTGAGCAGCATGGCTTGTGTTTTCTCAGAGTTAATTGAGATGCGCCACTGCTTTGCCCAGTTTTCCGTCCTGTTTAGGGCGGTTTGCAGACGCCTTGTAACCAGGTTCCTGTTTGTCGAGCAGGAGAAGAATGCAGTGTCGTCTGCGTACTGTGCAGTGTTTACATGCTGAGTCGTAGGGATGTCAGCAGTGTAGACACTGTAGAGGACGGGTCCCAGGACTGAGCCCTGGGGCACGCCTGCACTGATTCTTCTCCTGGTCGACAGGGATCCATCGATCTTGACTGAGAAAGTCCTACCGGAGAGATAGTTTTTAACGATTTTGACTATCTTTCCGGGGAAGCCTAGGGTGTACATCTTGTGTAATATCCCGGTGTGCCAGACTGAGTCGAAGGCTTTTGCTACGTCTAACAAGACAAGCCCGCAGTAGCCCTTTCGGTTGAAGCTGTCTGTGGCTGCTTCAACCACCCTCATGATTTGCTGGGGGGCGGAGTGTCTTTGCCTAAATCCGAATTGGAATTTCGGCAGAATCTGCTCTCTTGTGATATAGTCCTGTATGGGGGTTAGTAGGAGGCGCTCGTAAAGTTTACTGAGGGTAGGCAGTAGACTAATTGGTCTATAGTGTTGCGGGAACACCGGGTCTTTTCCTGGTTTCGCGATCGCAATAACTTCTGCGTGCTTCCACTGCGCCGGGAATTTTTGTGATCGCGTCAGTTCATTAACTATATCGGTCAGGTGGGTGATTGCCAGAGGCGGGAGGAGTTTCAGCAATTCATTTGTGACCTGGTCGTGACCCGGGGTTTTCCTGGTGGGCAGGGACTTGATGCAGCGCGCCACATCTTCAGTACTGAAGAGTGGCGTGTAGTCATCTTCGTCGTCTGCTTCCAGGAACACGGCCAGTTCTCTGCGGACTGTTGCGACGTGTTCTCTGTCCTGTACTTCTGCTGGTCTGAACTGTTTTTCGAACACGTCGGCTAGTGCGTTAGCTTTGTCGATGGGGCTGAACTGCAGTCCGCGTTCGCCATGGAGTGGTGGCATTTTTGCGCGTCTTTTTGTGTACTGTTTGGTGGCTTGCCATAAACTATTGTCGTCTAGTTTGAGAGCTGAGAGCCTTGCCGACCATTGTTGGTTGCGGTACTCATTGAGATCGGCTTTCAGCTCTCTCTGTAGCCTATTGAGTAGCCTCCGTGTATCCCTATTTCTGGTGAGCTTCCACTCTTTGGCGATCCTGTTTTTGTGCCGTATTTGCGCAAGCAAGTGCGGGGGGAGTTGCCTGGAGCGGGGGGGCCCC
The DNA here is from genome assembly GCF_021461395.2 of Schistocerca americana. NCBI lineage: Eukaryota > Metazoa > Arthropoda > Insecta > Orthoptera > Acrididae > Schistocerca > Schistocerca americana. The sequence continues at coordinate 18,374 of NW_025726767.1, forward strand.
GCAGGAGGCGGTGTGGCTCCCTCAGCAGCTTGTAGGATCGCTCTTGTGAGGTCGTCTAGTGCCTGTTCTGCTGTCTCTGCAGTTGGAGGCGGGGTCTGGGCAAGTTCAGCTGCTACTGCATTGCTGAATTGCTCCTTATTGATGCGCTTGTATGTCGCATGCCGTTGTGGGCTAGAGAGCCATTCTCCCATGTCGACCTCGAAAATCACGGGATTGTGGTCCGACGACATTCTGTTTACCGATGTCGCGGATACAAAGCCCACCAGATTCTTTGTGATGGCTATGTCGAGGACGTCCGGTCTTCCTCCGTTCTTTGGGAAGTGTGTCGGTTCCTCTGGGCCCCATATTTGTAACTGGTGTGTGCGCGCGAGTCGTTGCAGTTGTTGACCAGCTTGATTTCGGCGTCTCGAGTTCCAGTCCGCGTGCTTGGCATTTAGGTCCCCTGCTATTAGTAGTTTGCCTCTAATGCGACTTAGTGCAGCTATGTCGTCCTCTTCTAGTCTTTGGGAAGGGGGGCGATACACTGCAACGACTGTTAGGGGGCCAGTTACTGTAGCCACTTCGATTGCCGCTGTTTCTATTTCTGCTGTATTGGGGGGGTATATTTGATGGTGTCTGATACCTTTTTTGACATATACCGCTACCCCGCCTCCGTGAGTGGGTCGGTCGTTTCTGTAACAAATGTAGTTTGGTACAGAAACTCTTAGTCCTGGTTTGAGGAATGTTTCTCCCACTAGGCATATGTCAACTTTTTCTTCCTGTATGAATTCTCTAAACTCCGTGGGTTGGCGAGTAAGGTTGTCTGCGTTAAACGCGCATATTTTGAGACCTTGTATATTAGGTCTCCTATCCATGGTGGGGGACAATTTTTCCTGTGGCTGTCGCTGCTACAGGCGACTGCTGTGCTGCCGATCTGAGGTCGGCGGGGAGCTGCGTCAATGTTGCTAGAATGCCCACTAGCTGGGTCATCTGTGCCTGTAGCAGTCGGATGGACGACGCGAGTTGCTGGATTGCAGCAGACTCGACTGCTTCTCGCGGACTGGTTTGTGGATGGCGTGGTGGACTGACTTCCCTAGGGCTTCCATCAGCTTGAGGAACCTGTTTACTGGTGTGTGGTGGTGGTGGTAGGTGGTTCGGCGGGTCGGGTGGGTCACCGGTAAGTGCACGGGAATATTTGGTAGATGCGAAGACCTGTGTTCTTACTGTGTCCTGGTTTCTTCTCTGGGGTGGTGGGGGGGGTGGCCTGGGTGCTGGCATGCTCCTATTGTGATTCGGGGTTTTATTGATAGCTTTGCCCCTCTGCCTGTCCCTTGCAGCTCTGTACTCAGGACATCCTAAGTAGCTGGCTGGGTGCGCTCCCCTGCAATTGGCGCACTTTTCTTTTCCCTCCCCCCTTGGCAGTTTGCACTGCTCGTAAGTGTGGTGTTCAGTGCATCTGACGCACACCACTGGCATCGTGCAGTCTCGCGCGATGTGTCCTAGGGCCTGGCAGTTATAGCAGCGGCCTGGTCCCGATCTCTTTTTGAGCTTCTCGGGAGTGACCGTTAGCGCCAGTATCCTTTTGACCTCCCAGATCTTTCGGTTTTGGGCAGAGTCTGGGAGGGTGACCGTATGAAGGGGCCAGGGTCGGTTCGGTCGCGTCAACACCACCGAACTAACCTCGAAACCTTCCTCCTGAAGGAACTGTTTGATGTCCGCAGTGTCGGTGGTATGTGGTACACCGCGGAACACCAGTCTAATCGGCCTTCTCGCTGCTAGTGGGAAGGTGTAGAAATGAAGTTTCCGCTCCTCTAGCACCTTCCTCACTGCCTTGTAGTCGTCGACGTTTCTAAGAGTGATCTTAACTTTGTCACCGCCAGTTGTTTTGGCGGTGAATCTGTCTTGCCCTACCGTGTTCGTGATGACATCGTACAGAGCTTTATAGTCATTTTCGAATTGCACGACTATGGGCGGGATTCTGAGGGATTTGTGTTGTTCGTTTCCCTCAGTGTCATCTGCTTCTGGCGGTGCATTTTGCGCAGATTCTCCCACCGCGTCGAATCTGTTGGCGGTGTGTATTGGGGCTGGTGTGTCTAAGACGGGGGATCGTCTGGCGGTTTTACGTGCCAGCTGGAATCCCTCGTCGTCAATTTCCTGCGTGGCGATCTCTGCGCTGCTTCCGCATCGCTCGCTCCCCTCAGCGCACACCCCAGCAACGCTCCGAGGTTCCTCCGCTCCGGCATTCCCCCGCGGTGGCGAGCCCGCGCCGGCGGTATCGGTTTCCTTCCGCCGCCCGCGCGCACCCGCCTCCGCGCCTTCGTGCTTTTGCGCATTCACCTCGGGGCGCAGCCGCCCGGCCGCCTCGGGGGGCGCGCTAGCCGTCACAGCGCAGGCGCTTTGTTCCGCTGCTACCTGGCCCTGCTGGCCGCCGCTGCACGTGGCCCGGTCGGCCTTTGTGTTGGCAGGCGCGGTCGGCTCAGGCGCGGCCGACCCGGCCGCGTCCGCCACTTCCGGCCGCCGCGCAGCGACGGTTTTACGCGAGGTGGTCTTTCGCTTCTTTACCGGTGACCCTGGTTTGACTTTGTTGCGTTTCGGTGACTTCTTTGACTTCGCCTTGATTAGACGGGCACTTGGTGGTGTTCTGTCACCCTTGGGCAATATCGGTGGTTCTTTCCACGCTCTTTCGAGCTTCTTCTCATATTTACGTCTGTCCCTACCGGTGAGACCCGCGATTGCGTTGAGCAACAGCAATCGCGAGCTCGGGCTCATCCCGCCCTGGCTGCCCGTTAGGTCCGTCCTGTTGACCTCGTAGCAGCCAGGGGAATTTTCTTTCTCTATAATCGTGAGTTTCACTGGGGTGTCCATGTCCAGACTCGGAAGGATGGCTGCCAGGGGGTGTCGGTGTCTGCTTTCGGTTGGCACCGTTAGGTATCAGGCAGAACAGTCCGACCCTAACAGTTCTAACACGCGCGGGTATCTGGCCGTTGACCAGGCCCTGACGTGCAATTTCCCTACTCTTGGGGGGGAGCAGAGCTAGTCTCTGCGGCAGCAGGAGTACCTGTCGCAGCCGAAGTGCTCGAACCGGCCGAAAAAGCGAACCGCGGCAGCAAGAAGACGCGCACCAAGACGCGCCAACCCACAGCTCACAACCCGCAACGACAATTTGCTCAACAGCTGCCGACAATTCAGCTGCTCGCCCCGCAATCTTCTTGCAACTCCGCTCCCGATTTGAAAAAAATCAGGAGCTCGGAAGCCTTAGTGCCGAACCGTCCAGCTACAGCGCTAGGACAATCAGCGACTAATCCCGCAAGCGGGTTCCTATGGCTGAGTAGCAACGAAGAGGGAGAGTACTAGCGCAGCCCCGCACACGCGTCCGCACTCTCCAGAAGCTACTCAGCGAATCGCCGGCGCAGCCTGCCTGCTGCTCCTTTTCTGACTTCCTCACTGTGAGGAGGTTCAGGTGGAAGTTTGTGGCCTGTTGGCCTTTACTCCCCTGGGATGATTGATGAGTCTTCTTTCTTGACTTGTAGGTTGTTCTGTACTGGCAAGGAGTGCCGATAACCTATTTTCTGTATTTGTCGGTGTGACGACTTTTCTTCTTCTTCTTCTTACTTGAGGGCTCTCCCTCGGTTGGGATAGTGGATACAGTGTATCCGGCTTTCTCATACTCTCCGTGGACGAGAGCGAAGATGACGTAGCGCATTTGCCACTCTGTGAAAATTGGGAAGGAATTGATCAGATCGTAATCCTCCTTGGAAAGACCAACAAGGCCTTCTGGATATTCGATTGGTTGGTGTGGAGGTGAAGGTTTAGAAAGGTTAGGAGGAACGAAGGGATAAGGGTTGTCGTGGTGGGGATATGTACCATCGCGAAGCGATGCAGCTATCTTCTGCGTCACAGCGCTTGCGCTGTACATGTCGGGAAGCGGGAGGAATGGGACTTCTTCCCACCCTTCTTCTTGCGCTTCTGCTTCTGCGTCCGTCTTGGGCAGTGTTGCCTCCCCTTCGGCAGGCACGTCGGTCTGCGTGGCCACCGTCGCAAACTTCTTCTCTCGAGGAGGAGTCGTCTGGCTGGCGGTGTCGACCGCTGTGGCGGAAGCTGCCTTGGCTGAGCGAAGCTCCTGCGTCAGCTCAGCAATCTGACGCCGAGCCTCGCCCAGTTCCGCCAGCATGGCCGCCCTCTCTTCCGCCATGGCGGATTTGAAGGCGGACATGGCTTCTTCTACGGCGTCGCTGAGGCGCCTGGTGATGGCGTCTTCTGAGCGAGTGACCACCTCTTCGCGTGTGGTGGTCACTTGCTTCTGCGTCTTCTCTGGTCCGCGCCAGTTTCTCCTGTACGTGCAGGAACGGGCGTTAGCCGCGTGTGCGCCACCGCAGTTGGCGCATGTGCAGGGGGCGTCCTTCGGCTTCTTGCAGTCGCGTGTGTCGTGTGCTTGCGCACACTTCAAACACGCGACTGCTCCGCTGCAGTGCTTGGCGACGTGGCCAAGCTTTTGGCAGCGAAAGCACTGCGGTGTAGACTTCTTCTTCTTCTTCCCGGCAGGTCCTGCTAACGTGAGCAGCAACTCAGCCAAGGCAGCAGCTTTGCGTCCACTTCCGCGTCCCGACATCACGATAACCAACAGCGACAACGAACTAACGTGTACTCTCCGCGGCGTGAGCGGGAATCGCCGGCGCAGCCGGGGTGGGGGTGCTTTATGGGCTCGGGTGCGGCGGCCGGTTGCGCGCGCGCCCCATTGGTCGGCGGCCGCAACAGGGCGAGCTGGTAAAGGTGCGGCGGCGGCTGGCGGCGGGTGCCACTGTGTGGGGAGACGCTGACTAGAGCGGAGCGCTTGCTACTGGTGTTGCTGCTGCCGTACGTTGGTTCGAGATGCCGCCCAAGACTAGCGGGAAGGCCGCCAAGAAGGCTGGCAAGGCGCAGAAGAACATTTCGAAGGGCGACAAGAAGAAGAAGCGCAAGAGGAAGGAGAGCTATGCCATCTACATCTACAAGGTGCTGAAGCAGGTGCACCCTGACACGGGCATCTCGTCGAAGGCGATGAGCATCATGAACAGCTTCGTGAACGACATTTTCGAGCGCATTGCGGCCGAGGCTTCTCGCCTGGCGCACTACAACAAGCGCTCGACCATCACGTCCCGCGAGATCCAGACCGCTGTGCGGCTGTTGCTGCCTGGCGAGCTGGCCAAGCACGCCGTGAGCGAGGGCACGAAGGCGGTGACCAAGTACACGAGCTCCAAGTAAGGAGGTGGCTCTGGAATGGAAGGAAGGATGGAGAAGGCTCCTCCGTTGCGAGAGCGGCAAAACGGCCCTTTTCAGGGCCACCAACTTGCCTTTTGCGGGAAGGGCGGAATTGTTGTTGTTGTTTGTGTGGACGGCTGTGATGTATGTGTGCATTTTGATTGTGGGTGGGGGGGCGCGTCAAAGCGTGTTGCGCGGGGTACGGCCACGAGGTTGGTCGCCGTGGCGTGGAATGGTGGCACGCCTCGTTGGCGTGGTTTTTGACCCATTGGTGTTGTTGGGGTGTGTGTGTTACCCGTCTGCGAGGGGGGACAGTGCGATCGGCGACTTTTGTGTCACCGTAACGACGGCCGTTTGCGGGTTTGTTTTTTTTGCACATCATACATGGCGAGGGTGAAATGTGAAGTGTTTTTGTTTGGTTTTTTTTGCCGCCCACTATTCCCTTTGCTGTACGCCGAGTTTGACAATGGTGCGACGTAACTGCAGCGTGGAGGTGTGTGAGTGACGTTGAAATGAACGTGCCATTAAGACGCATTGTTGTTGTATTGTACTGTACGTGTACGGCGACACGCACGATGATGTACCATTCGACTCTGATGTTTGATAGCCGTGTCTGACTGATTGCGTACGACGCACGCACACCGATGTCGTCATTCAAGATGCACGCTAGACGACGACGGCGGCGGCGGCGGTCGTTTGTTTGGCGAATGTCTGTACACGTGTTTGTCTGTGTCCATCCGGTATGTATTTGTTTGTTTGAAAGTGTTTTGTGTGTCGGTGACGTGGTCCGATCCGTCGCCCCCTGAGTAACTGTCGATCGGCGCGATAGACCGGCGTCACGCAACTGAACCCGAAGTCTTGGGCACACCCGTCATACTGTTGTACACCGTCGCGCTGAGAACGGTAACGAAAGGTTGACTTTGATCGGTCGGAATGTCTGGGCAGAACGTGAGGAATGAGGCAAGAGTGCAAGGAGGGGGGGCAAAAGAGAGAGGAAGGGAAAAAGGGGAGAAACGCATTCGTAGAGCAACGGAACGTTCCCGTGTCGGAGGCGTATTGGAGCCGCACTGAAATGCGTTTAACGGCGGCGCGGCTGCAAGTGTCTGCCGTGGTGAACGTTACCTTTGACGGCTGCATTGGGCTTTGCCTTTGCTTTTGCTTTCGCTTTCGCTTTCGCGTTCGCTTTCGCTTTCCCGGATGTACGTAACGTTTGTTGATATGGTTCTGAGGAAGAGTGTATGACAGTGCCGTGCCGTCCATGTTCGTGTGCCCTCCCATTGTGTGTATGCTATTGTCTGTGTACTTGAATGATGTATGTAGGTGTTAGTGGACATGTTTTACCAGTGGGGGGAAATGGATCGTCGATAGTTGCCGTCACTCTGTCACGGTCGAGATGACGCACCCTCCGTACAGAAAGGTGTCGAGAAAGTGAGTGTGTGTGTGTGTGTGTGTGTGTGTGTGTGTGTGCGTGCGTCCGTGAATTGGCAGTGTTTGGAGGTGGGCGTGCCCTGGATGTGGCTGTTCGTTAGGCGGTAGTGTTGTGTGGACAGGGGAGGGGCATGCGTAACGCTGCTGGCATGGCATTTCGGGAGATGGGAGGGGGCAAACGAGGAAACGAGGAGCGGCGGCCAAAGACGGGACGGGGAGGGGCGCGGGGTGTGGGTGGCTTGCGCCTGTGCTCGGCGTTGTGGTTTGTGCAAAAGAGGAGGAGAAAAACAATGTGAGTTGCCAGGGAGGGGAGCGGTGTTGTGTTGTGGTTGTCGTGGTGTAGCCGCAGACGCGGCTGTCAGTGAACGTGGCGAGACGGACGGATGCGCGGAGGGGCGGGGGCGGCGCATTTCGCCGGTGCCGTGCCGTGCCGTGCCGTGCCATGCCGTGCCATGCCTGAAAGCCGCGTGGTCGCTGTGTTGTTGGTGGCGTGGGGGCGAGGAGAGTACCGTACGGGTGTGCTTGTGCGCCGGAAATGGCACACTGCGCCCGCCCGTCTTGGAGGCTGATGGCTGTGGTGTGGAAATGGGGCGCGGTGATGTTGAAGCAGTTGAAGAACAGAAAAGAAACCAAGAAAACGGAAGGCGTGATGCGGCGGTGGTGGTGAGAGCGGGAAAAACAAAACAAAAAAAAAGAAGGAAAAACAACAAGAAACAAAAAAGAAAACAAAAAGTCTATCAATATTAAAATGTAAATGGAAATGGAAATGGACCCAGGCATAACCTCCCTGCACAAATAGCAGAGAGTCCGATGATAATAAAAATGTGCCAGAATGTTAACGTCCCTACAAAACAAACCCAACGATAATATTAATGAAAGAGTGAACCGTATGTAACATTGCAACAGACATAATGAAACCTGATAAATTGTATAAGGGCAGCAGCGTTGACCTTTGGCCCTGTATTCAGAATAAAAAGAGCCAAAGATCGTTACCCCAATGAAAAAGACACTGAAACACGTATGTAACATAGTAGCGATGGCGAGACATTGTAGCATCTGTGACCAGAGAGTTTGCGCTGGACTGCGCGAGTGTTGCGAGCGGTTCTCAGTCAGTCAGTCAGTCAGTCAGTAGTCGTCGCGTGCAGTACGCTAATAGTCGTCATGCAGAGCGGTCGGTCAGTAGTAGCAGCCGAGTGCGGTTGTTGTGATGTAGGCGGTCGGCAACACTGGTCAAGATGGTGAATAAGGTATACTGTTAATTAATATAATCATTAGATAATGAAAAATTGTATTTATTGTAATTATTCTCCAACAAGTTCCCCAATAATAATTTTTATTTCAAAAGCATTTTTCAAACATTTAATTTTTTATTGAACTAAAGAGTTCGTTGCACTTCACATTTCATTCCACTTCTTTGAAGAAAAATGTCACTAAAATCACAAAAAAAAAGAGAGAATATTATTATTTGCAATGCAGTTCCTCCAAGCGCTGCGCAACAACCAGAGCAGAAATGTGACATCCATTTATTCGGAGGTAAGACTTTAATTCTGATTGTTTTGCACAGGGCCAAAGACCGATATTTCGGTTTAATTGAAGTTTCTTGTCACTGAACGGACTTTTTTAAATGTTGTGTGAAGACTTTATATTTGAGTCAGATTGCGAATTTCACATTTTTGTTGCCATTTTCAATACCTCTCATTGTGGGCGAGGTTACAATTAGCGCAATGTCCATTAGCATCCGTAAATAACATTGTCCATTATTTTAAATTTTGCTGGGAGGTTACAACACACACACAAAAGAAAAAAAAACAAAAAAAAAATTGCATTTATATCCGCTCCTCAATTGTAGATACCCCTTACACAGCTGTGTGCAATGAATGAGTGCTGGCTGGTAATTAATTGCACTCCTTGGAGGGAAATGCCATAGGACGTAGTCTTTAAAAAGTGAATGTTTTTCGTTAAGAGACAAAAGTTACTTTAGAAAAACAGTAATAGTGGGGCTTTTGTTGTTGAACAAAATAAGTACAATGAACATACGTTATCAGATTTGCGCAATGCAGCGTCACACCACCTTTTTGATTATAACACAATATACTATACATCGTCCCGAACCGTGACCAGAGTCGCGAGACGAGCAGAGCACGCCGCCGACGCCCGCTCAGTACAACCGTCCACCCGCTACTACTGTCGACCGACTACTACCTCTCCCGACTCGCGCTACAATATATATAACAACTGTTCCTGGCGACCCGGTGCGTGCCACTACTGTCGTCTGGCGCGGTCCAAGCGCCGACTAGCAGCGATAAAGAACTCTCTGGTCAGACAGAGATGCTGTCATGCCTCGCCATCGCTCTGGTAATGAATACATACGTGTTGCAGCGTGCGTACCACCGGAACACGCAGTGGCGGAGCCAAAGACTGTGTTGTCGAGGTCGAGTGCGAGTGGGAAGAGAGGCAGCGTCGGCACGGAGATGCAAGCGAGCGCGAGACGCACGGGGGCTGCGGCGTGGCGCGTTTGCGGTCGGCGCCTTTGGTGGCAACGGCCGGGACAAGCAGCGGTGTATGGTGTGGTGCGGGGCGGACAGGGGCGGCGGTGGACGGGGAGGAGGCGGCGCGACGACGGCATGGGGGCGAAAACGGGACGGGGGACGGGGGACGGCGGATGTTGAGAGGCGTCACGCGCGGACAGGACACAGACACAGAGACACACAGATTGGAAAGGGAGGGTGCGCGGTAGTAGTTGGGAATGTGCGTACCGTGCGGGATGGGAGTGGGCGAGGAACACGGTCGTGGCCCCTGTTTTGGGTGCGTGTGATGACGTCGGTGTGTTGTGGGAAGGGAAGGTGCTGTGGCGGCGGCGCGTAATGGGCGTAGGCCGAAAAGAGAAAGGAACGTGGGCAGTGTGTTGGCAAGCGTCGGTTCGACTGCGACGTTGATGGGCAGGGCAGGGCAAGGTTAATGGTGGTAGGAGTAGGCGTGTGGGCGCAAAAAATCTGCCGCTGCAGGCGGTGCCGTAACCGCCATGGCGGGAAGGAGAGAGGGCCAAAGAAAGAAAGAAAGAAGAAAAAAAAAAAAAAAAAAAAAAGGAGGGGGGGGGGGGGGGGGCGAAAGTGGAGAGGCGGTGGTGTGAGAAGGGCGGGGGCGGAAGGAAGGCAGGAAGGACAAGAGGCGAGGCGACGGCTTGCTTTGTGTATCGGTCGGTCTCTGGCTATGCTTCGTTTTCTGCAGCAGGGTCGGTGCGCGGCGTGGCTCGCGGCAGTGGGAACGCCTGGTGGCTGGACGGCCAGCAATGCGGTTGGATGGGCGGCCACAGCACCGCACCTGTGCCCGAGGAGGAGACGCTGGCGGCGGGCCCTGAGGTGAGGCCGGCTCGGCTGGGGCTGTGGATGTGTAGGTGTGGCGCCGCTGCTGCAACAACGAGTAAAACGCGAGAAGAAGGGATGGCGGTAGAGAGGAAAAAAAAAAATATAAAAGGTCGTGTTGTGTTGATGCGCAGGCAGACGCGTACAGAGAGACGAGCCCGGTCTGCAGCAGGGTGTGGCCGTGCCGAGTGCAGAGCAGCGGCGGCTCGGTTCGGTTCGGCCCGGCCCGGCGGGCCGCGCTGTTGTCGCGGACGTGAGCGCCCCCTGGCGGGTGGCCGGAGGCGGCGCGGCGTGTTGGACGTGTGGCTGGTGGCAGTGCACAATTTGCGAGTGGCTGGCGGTGTGGTGTGGCGGTTGGCGCGTCGGGCGGCGGAGAGGTATGTGTTGCGGGCGCCCTTTGCTGCGCTGCGTCGTTGCGTGTGCCGTACAGGGCGGGCGCTTGTCGACTGTGTGGCGAATTGGCGTGAAACGGCTGCCGAGAGGTGTGTGGTAGCGAGCCGGTCGGTGGTGTCAGTGCGAAGGGGAATGTGCGTGCGTTTGGCGGTTTCGGTGTGCTTTTTGCGGCGTGAGAGTGGGAATTAGTGGGGCCGGCTGTTGTGTTGGTTCCTTGTGTCTTGTGTCGCGTAGCGTGATGGCAACGTGGAAGGACGCCGGTTTCGTTTCGAGCCTTGCGTGTGGTTGTCGACGTTGACTGGTTGGCGTGTGCCGATGCACGTGCATGTGTGGGTCGCGAGTGCGTTTTTGGCTGGCTGTGTGTGTGTGTGTGTGTGTTTTGGGGGGGGGGAAGGGGGAGGCGGTGGTGAAAGTGCAGTCGTTGCCACGGGCGTCGTCGGGTGGGGCTGGCTGGGGCTGTGCGTCGTGGCGGAAAGGTGGTAGGTTGCGGGAAGCGAGCCCGTCGTTGACGGTGTCGCGTGAGTTGTGAATCGAGTGGGGCGCGGGGCGCGGGACAGGAGCAGCGTGCCGCTGCGTCGTGGTCGTCAGCAGAGGCTGTGCGTGTGCTTGTCCTTTTTGTGGGCGGTTCGTGCGAGGCGTTTTTGTTTTGTGTTGCCCTAGTTGTTAGTTTATTTTGTTTGTGTTTGTTATTTTGAGACGACGACTGGTTGGTGGCGTGCGCGCGAAGTGGCGGTGTGCGCTTCCCGTGTCGTTTGTGTTGTTTGGTTTTTTTGTTTTTGTGTGTTTTTTTTTGCACTGGGCCCCGGTGGGTGGGTGCGTGTGTGTCGATTGCCGGCTGGCGAAAGGTGCGCCATCGGCGGGGTGGGTCGCCGGCACAAGTAGAGGCGGCGGCGTTGTTGCTGTTGTTGTGTGGTGTTTGTTTTGTTCGGCTGTGTCGGCGAGCTGTGTTGCGGTGCGTGTGAATGGTGGTGCAAAAGTGCTGGCGTTGGGGCTGCGACTGCGACGGCGGCGAGCCGCGGGCGCGCCATTGATAGTGATGTTGTGAACAGCGGCTGTGTACGGTAGTGGTGTTGTTGTAGCACGACGTGCATCCGGGCCGGCGCGGAAAGCGCAGTTGCGGGCGGTTGCCCTTCGGTGCCAGCCCATGTCGCGTGAGCGGCGGGTTGCTCTGGTGTCGACACGTGGTGCTCTGGGTTGTTGTGTGGTGCCCTTTGGCCGGTGGGGGTGGTTCGCGTGTGTCTCGTTCGCGCTCGGTGTCTGGTCGTGGTCGTGCTGCTCCCCCGTCTGTCGGCGGTTTCCGACGTCGTCTGTACGTTTTTGTTCGTTTGCGGCGTGCCTGCCGACGTCGTCCCGTCGCGACCTTTCAACCGAAAGTGTGGCGCCCGAAGGTGAACGAACGTAACCCTGACCTCGGCGCTTTACGCTGAGCCGAGCGAACCGAACCTAACCTGTGGTGTGGCGAGGTGAGCTCAGCCTGTGAGCCCCTAACGTCTACGTAAGGTAAGCTGTCCGGCTCACGCCTCACGTTTGAACGCTTTTTTAACCTACGTTTGACGCTTCTTAACCTAGCACTGACCCCTTAACCTAACGTGTAACCTAACCTAACCTAACCTAACCTCTGACGCCTGACGTGTTTGAATGCTTAACCTAAGTTTGACGCTTAACCTAACCCAAGTCCCCTTAACCTAACCCACGTCCACCTAACCTAACCTAACCTAACGTAGACGTGTAAACGTAATGTGTAACGCGTAACGTGTAAGGTCGGCTGTCGTGTGTGCTTGACGGCAGATTGGGTTGGTCTGTAGATTCGGATTGCGGTTTGCCTCGGTCGAGGGGTTGGGTCGGAAGCGGCGAGGGGCGGCGGCGCCTGTTGCGCAGGCGGCGTCCGTTTGCGGCGGGCAATTGTTGAGAAACGGCTGTGAATGTTGGCGGGCGAGAGGAGGAGGACGGCGCGCGATGTGGCCCGACGGCTGCGGGCCGATCGGGAAACGGCGGGAGGGCGACGGAAGGCGATGGGGCGGCGGAGGCGCGTTTGCACGGCCGTCATCGCCGCACGCCTCGGCTTGTGTGGCTGTGGCGCCGGCCGCGCTGGCCGGGCTGCCGCGGCGACGGTGTGGGAGTTTTGCCGAAGGTTTGGCCATTGTGGCGGGTCGTCGGCTGGGGCTGTGGGGGCGGCATTTGGGCGGGGGCGGCGATTCTCGGCGGGCCGACCCAGGCTGTAGCGCGCGGTAGCTGCAGTTTGGCCGTGGTTTGCGGCGCTGCCGTGGCGACTGGTTGGCGACTGTGGTGTGGCTGTGTGTAGCCCCATCCTCGGTGGTTTGAAAGGCGCGGGCGGTTGTGGCGCAGGTTTGGGGCTGCTCCGCACAGGCTGTCGGACGTTGGGCGGTAGCAAGCGCGGGAGGCGCGGCGCGGCGGCGCGCAGAGTGGCGGCCGCTCTCTCGGCCGTCCGCGCCCGCCCGCGACACTGGCTGGGCCTTGTGATTCTCTGCTCTGCTGCTGTGCTGTGCTTGCGTGCCTGCCGTCCCGCTCGCTCTCGCTGTGTGTTACGCGCGTCGTCGAAATGGCAGATCAGGCGGCTACGAACGAGACTGCTGCGGCACCCGCCGCCACCGGCACTACGAAGAAGGCCAAGTCTGCGTCGTCTGCGAAGAAGCCGCGCGCCAAGCCTGCGCACCCGCGCACCTCTGAGATGGTGACGGCCGCCATCAAGAGTCTGAAGGAGCGCGGCGGGTCGTCGCTGCAGGCGATCAAGAAGTACATAGCCGCGCACTACAAGCTGGACGCGGAGAAGCTGGCGCCGTTTATCAAGAAGTACCTCAAGTCGGCCGTCGTGGCGGGCGAGCTGGTGCAGACGAAGGGGAAGGGCGCGTCCGGCTCGTTCAAGCTTGCCGGCGCCGGCGGCGGGGGGGCGGCCGAGGGCGGCAAGGCTCGTGCTGGCGGTGCCAAGAAGAAGCGCGCCGCTCCGGCCAGCAAGGAGAAGAAGGGCGCCCGTGCGGCCGGCGCAAAGAAGGCTGGTGGCGTGAAGGCGGCGACCGGTCGGAAGGCAGGCGCCGCCAAGAAGGCGTCTGCGGCGTCGGCCGCTCCCGCGGGTGCGAAGAAGGCGGCTGCGGCCAAGCCGGCCAAGGCCAAGTCGCCGTCGAAGGCGAAGAAGGCCGCCAAGGTTCCGACGAAGAAGCCGAAGGCGCCGCGCCCGAAGAAGGCGACGACGCCGTCTAAGGCGAAGGCTTCGCCCAAGAAGAAGAAGTAGAGTAGAGGAGAAAGAGATGGGGGAAAGGAAGGGTTTGGCGCTTGACTCCGTCGTCCCCACCCCCCGTCGTCGTCTAGTGGCGCGCAAGAGACGCGCGGCCCAAAAAAAACGGCCCTTCTCAGGGCCATCAAAGCACGTCGGGGAAGGTTTTGATTGTCGTGTTGCGTTTGGTGTGGGTGTCTGTCTGTATGCCCGTGGGGATGCTGTTTGCGTGCCGTGGTGGTTGGATTGCGGGGGTCGGTGGCGGGTGTGGGCGGCGGTAGCGGTAAGCGGTGTTGTTGTTGTTGTTGTTGTTGTTGTTGTCGTGGTTGATTGTCGCCGTGTTTGTGGCGGCGGCCGACGGTTGGTTTTCTGTCACGTTGTTTAGTTTGAATACGTTGGTTGGCTTGCCTGCGTTCGTTCTTCTCGGATGTCTGTCTTGTCGAGTCGTGTCTGGTCTTTGTTTTGTTCCTTTGTGTGTGTGTGTGTTATGTTTTGCAACGGGGGGCACGTTGAGATGCGGAAGGAGTCGGCGGGGATTTCGGTGGCGTGTAGAGCGAGCGAGCGCGTCGGAGTGGAGTGCGGGTTTTTTTTGTTTTCGAAACGAAAGCGGCGGCCGGCCAGCCACCCGTGCGGTGTGACGTCGGCCGTTGGGTATTGTGCGCTTTGAGCGCCGGGGAGGGATGATGTGTGATTGTTGCGCGCTGCTAGCAGGCAGGCAGAGTGAGCGGGTGTGGCGGACGGACGGGAAGTGGTGGTTTTTGTTTTTGGGTTGCGGGGCGAGAGGCAGGCGACCGACAAAGTTTGCTCGCGACGGAGAGATGTTAGTGGCCCTGAAAAGGGCCGTTTTTGTTTGTGCGGTGCGGTGCCGCGGCGCGGTTTAGGCGCGCTCGCCGCGGATGCGGCGCGCGAGCTGGATGTCCTTGGGCATGATGGTGACGCGCTTGGCGTGGATTGCGCACAGGTTGGTGTCTTCGAAGAGGCCGACGAGGTAGGCCTCGCTGGCCTCCTGCAGGGCCATGACTGCGGAGCTCTGGAAGCGCAGGTCGGTCTTGAAGTCCTGGGCGATCTCGCGCACTAGGCGCTGGAATGGCAGCTTGCGGATGAGCAGCTCTGTGCTCTTCTGGTAGCGCCTGATTTCTCGCAGGGCGACGGTGCCCGGCCTGTAGCGGTGGGGCTTCTTGACGCCTCCGGTGGCGGGCGCGCTCTTCCTCGCCGCCTTGGTGGCGAGCTGTTTGCGCGGCGCCTTTCCGCCGGTGGACTTGCGGGCCGTTTGCTTTGTGCGGGCCATGGCGGTAGCGGTAGCGGAGCGGCGTGCGTGGAGGTTAGGTGTGGCGCGGCGTCCGGTGCTGCCTTGACAACGGGCCCGCGCGCCTCCGTGCTGCGCTTATATGCCCTCGGTTGCGCGTGGTGGGGGGAGGGCGGGCCAGAGTCTATATAGGGGGGCGGCGGGCGCGCTGGGCGCAGACCGTAGCCGACTCGCCAGCCGCTGCAGCCGCTGTTTGTGCACGTTTTGCTTTGCCCGAGGAAGGAAGGATGACAGGCCGCGGCAAGGGAGGAAAGGGGCTCGGCAAGGGTGGCGCCAAGCGGCACCGCAAGGTGTTGCGCGACAACATCCAGGGCATCACGAAGCCCGCCATCCGCCGCCTGGCTCGCAGGGGCGGCGTGAAGCGCATCTCTGGTCTGATCTACGAGGAGACCCGCGGGGTGCTGAAGGTGTTCCTGGAGAACGTGATCCGCGACGCGGTGACGTACACTGAGCACGCCAAGCGCAAGACTGTGACGGCCATGGACGTGGTGTACGCCCTGAAGAGGCAGGGGCGCACCCTGTACGGTTTCGGCGGTTAGGCTGCGTCGCAGCGGGCGCTGGCCTTCCCGCGGCCGTGCTTGTGGGTGGGAGAGACTAGAAAACGGCCCTTTTCAGGGCCACCACACTGTTCGGAAGTTGAAAAGTGCGAAAGAGTCTGTGTTGTTGCTGCGTGTGTGCGCTGTGTTGTTTGTTTGTTTCTTTCTTTCTTTCCGTTTGAGCGACGTGATGTGACTGGGAGGGGAGAAGGAAAGGAAACGTGTCATGTGGCTGGCTGTGTGTGGAGCTGCTTCGTTTGTGTGTCTTTGTATCGATCGCGACGGAGATGGCGGGCTGTGTGTTGTTGTGCGAGAGGCGGTGATTATTTGCTTGCGTGGTTTGGCTCTGTGTGTTTGTTTGCGGCGGCGTTGGGGTTTCCGAGGCAAGGCGTGTGGGCATAGGCGGCCGGATCAGCTGTTTCGTTCGTGTCGACGGCCGTTGCGCGCGGGAGTGGAGGGCGGTGTGTCGACACGCCTCCCTTTAACAATGGTCATTATTGCTGCCGTTGTCGGTTTGGAAGGCGACTGCGACCGTGCAAAATGTGTGTGTGTGTGTGTGTGTGTTGGGCCACACGGGCTGTGTGGGCGACAAGATGGCGGACGTGCGCCGGCGGCGGCTGTGCTGTGACAGTGCAAAGTTAAAACAAAACAAGGTGCGGCGAGGACGACTGCAATTTTGCTTTGGACGTAGGTTTGTGTGGTGGCCCTGAAAAGGGCCGATTGTTGTGGGCCGAGCCGGCAAAGCGCGTTGCGTGCAGGGGAGCACGCGGCGCTGCGATTGCCTGGCCTCCTTTAGGCCTTCTTCTCGGTCTTCTTTGGCAGCAGGACGGCCTGGATGTTGGGCAGGACACCACCCTGTGCGATGGTGACGCCCGACAGGAGCTTGTTGAGCTCCTCGTCGTTGCGGATGGCAAGCTGCAGGTGGCGCGGGATGATGCGCGTCTTCTTGTTGTCGCGGGCCGCGTTTCCGGCCAGCTCGAGCACCTCAGCCGCGAGGTACTCCATGACGGCGGCGAGGTAGACGGGCGCCCCGGCGCCGACGCGCTCTGCGTAGTTTCCCTTGCGCAGGAGGCGGTGGATTCTGCCGACCGGGAACTGGAGCCCAGCCCTGCTTGAGCGGGACTTTGACTTGCCCTTGACTTTGCCTCCCTTTCCGCGTCCGGACATGGCGATGGGCTAGCGACGGTGCACACGAAACGGAAACGAAAACGACCGGTGCGAGCGGCAGCGAGTCGAGCAGCGGAGTGCGTGCCGGCGCAGCCGGGGTGGGGGTGCTTTATGGGCTCGGGTGCGGCGGCCGGTTGCGCGCGCGCCCCATTGGTCGGCGGCCGCAACAGGGCGAGCTGGTAAAGGTGCGGCGGCGGCTGGCGGCGGGTGCCACTGTGTGGGGAGACGCTGACTAGAGCGGAGCGCTTGCTACTGGTGTTGCTGCTGCCGTACGTTGGTTCGAGATGCCGCCCAAGACTAGCGGGAAGGCCGCCAAGAAGGCTGGCAAGGCGCAGAAGAACATTTCGAAGGGCGACAAGAAGAAGAAGCGCAAGAGGAAGGAGAGCTATGCCATCTACATCTACAAGGTGCTGAAGCAGGTGCACCCTGACACGGGCATCTCGTCGAAGGCGATGAGCATCATGAACAGCTTCGTGAACGACATTTTCGAGCGCATTGCGGCCGAGGCTTCTCGCCTGGCGCACTACAACAAGCGCTCGACCATCACGTCCCGCGAGATCCAGACCGCTGTGCGGCTGTTGCTGCCTGGCGAGCTGGCCAAGCACGCCGTGAGCGAGGGCACGAAGGCGGTGACCAAGTACACGAGCTCCAAGTAAGGAGGTGGCTCTGGAATGGAAGGAAGGATGGAGAAGGCTCCTCCGTTGCGAGAGCGGCAAAACGGCCCTTTTCAGGGCCACCAACTTGCCTTTTGCGGGAAGGGCGGAATTGTTGTTGTTGTTTGTGTGGACGGCTGTGATGTATGTGTGCATTTTGATTGTGGGTGGGGGGGCGCGTCAAAGCGTGTTGCGCGGGGTACGGCCACGAGGTTGGTCGCCGTGGCGTGGAATGGTGGCACGCCTCGTTGGCGTGGTTTTTGACCCATTGGTGTTGTTGGGGTGTGTGTGTTACCCGTCTGCGAGGGGGGACAGTGCGATCGGCGACTTTTGTGTCACCGTAACGACGGCCGTTTGCGGGTTTGTTTTTTTTGCACATCATACATGGCGAGGGTGAAATGTGAAGTGTTTTTGTTTGGTTTTTTTTGCCGCCCACTATTCCCTTTGCTGTACGCCGAGTTTGACAATGGTGCGACGTAACTGCAGCGTGGAGGTGTGTGAGTGACGTTGAAATGAACGTGCCATTAAGACGCATTGTTGTTGTATTGTACTGTACGTGTACGGCGACACGCACGATGATGTACCATTCGACTCTGATGTTTGATAGCCGTGTCTGACTGATTGCGTACGACGCACGCACACCGATGTCGTCATTCAAGATGCACGCTAGACGACGACGGCGGCGGCGGCGGTCGTTTGTTTGGCGAATGTCTGTACACGTGTTTGTCTGTGTCCATCCGGTATGTATTTGTTTGTTTGAAAGTGTTTTGTGTGTCGGTGACGTGGTCCGATCCGTCGCCCCCTGAGTAACTGTCGATCGGCGCGATAGACCGGCGTCACGCAACTGAACCCGAAGTCTTGGGCACACCCGTCATACTGTTGTACACCGTCGCGCTGAGAACGGTAACGAAAGGTTGACTTTGATCGGTCGGAATGTCTGGGCAGAACGTGAGGAATGAGGCAAGAGTGCAAGGAGGGGGGGCAAAAGAGAGAGGAAGGGAAAAAGGGGAGAAACGCATTCGTAGAGCAACGGAACGTTCCCGTGTCGGAGGCGTATTGGAGCCGCACTGAAATGCGTTTAACGGCGGCGCGGCTGCAAGTGTCTGCCGTGGTGAACGTTACCTTTGACGGCTGCATTGGGCTTTGCCTTTGCTTTTGCTTTCGCTTTCGCTTTCGCGTTCGCTTTCGCTTTCCCGGATGTACGTAACGTTTGTTGATATGGTTCTGAGGAAGAGTGTATGACAGTGCCGTGCCGTCCATGTTCGTGTGCCCTCCCATTGTGTGTATGCTATTGTCTGTGTACTTGAATGATGTATGTAGGTGTTAGTGGACATGTTTTACCAGTGGGGGGAAATGGATCGTCGATAGTTGCCGTCACTCTGTCACGGTCGAGATGACGCACCCTCCGTACAGAAAGGTGTCGAGAAAGTGAGTGTGTGTGTGTGTGTGTGTGTGTGTGTGTGTGTGCGTGCGTCCGTGAATTGGCAGTGTTTGGAGGTGGGCGTGCCCTGGATGTGGCTGTTCGTTAGGCGGTAGTGTTGTGTGGACAGGGGAGGGGCATGCGTAACGCTGCTGGCATGGCATTTCGGGAGATGGGAGGGGGCAAACGAGGAAACGAGGAGCGGCGGCCAAAGACGGGACGGGGAGGGGCGCGGGGTGTGGGTGGCTTGCGCCTGTGCTCGGCGTTGTGGTTTGTGCAAAAGAGGAGGAGAAAAACAATGTGAGTTGCCAGGGAGGGGAGCGGTGTTGTGTTGTGGTTGTCGTGGTGTAGCCGCAGACGCGGCTGTCAGTGAACGTGGCGAGACGGACGGATGCGCGGAGGGGCGGGGGCGGCGCATTTCGCCGGTGCCGTGCCGTGCCGTGCCGTGCCATGCCGTGCCATGCCTGAAAGCCGCGTGGTCGCTGTGTTGTTGGTGGCGTGGGGGCGAGGAGAGTACCGTACGGGTGTGCTTGTGCGCCGGAAATGGCACACTGCGCCCGCCCGTCTTGGAGGCTGATGGCTGTGGTGTGGAAATGGGGCGCGGTGATGTTGAAGCAGTTGAAGAACAGAAAAGAAACCAAGAAAACGGAAGGCGTGATGCGGCGGTGGTGGTGAGAGCGGGAAAAACAAAACAAAAAAAAAGAAGGAAAAACAACAAGAAACAAAAAAGAAAACAAAAAGTCTATCAATATTAAAATGTAAATGGAAATGGAAATGGACCCAGGCATAACCTCCCTGCACAAATAGCAGAGAGTCCGATGATAATAAAAATGTGCCAGAATGTTAACGTCCCTACAAAACAAACCCAACGATAATATTAATGAAAGAGTGAACCGTATGTAACATTGCAACAGACATAATGAAACCTGATAAATTGTATAAGGGCAGCAGCGTTGACCTTTGGCCCTGTATTCAGAATAAAAAGAGCCAAAGATCGTTACCCCAATGAAAAAGACACTGAAACACGTATGTAACATAGTAGCGATGGCGAGACATTGTAGCATCTGTGACCAGAGAGTTTGCGCTGGACTGCGCGAGTGTTGCGAGCGGTTCTCAGTCAGTCAGTCAGTCAGTCAGTAGTCGTCGCGTGCAGTACGCTAATAGTCGTCATGCAGAGCGGTCGGTCAGTAGTAGCAGCCGAGTGCGGTTGTTGTGATGTAGGCGGTCGGCAACACTGGTCAAGATGGTGAATAAGGTATACTGTTAATTAATATAATCATTAGATAATGAAAAATTGTATTTATTGTAATTATTCTCCAACAAGTTCCCCAATAATAATTTTTATTTCAAAAGCATTTTTCAAACATTTAATTTTTTATTGAACTAAAGAGTTCGTTGCACTTCACATTTCATTCCACTTCTTTGAAGAAAAATGTCACTAAAATCACAAAAAAAAAGAGAGAATATTATTATTTGCAATGCAGTTCCTCCAAGCGCTGCGCAACAACCAGAGCAGAAATGTGACATCCATTTATTCGGAGGTAAGACTTTAATTCTGATTGTTTTGCACAGGGCCAAAGACCGATATTTCGGTTTAATTGAAGTTTCTTGTCACTGAACGGACTTTTTTAAATGTTGTGTGAAGACTTTATATTTGAGTCAGATTGCGAATTTCACATTTTTGTTGCCATTTTCAATACCTCTCATTGTGGGCGAGGTTACAATTAGCGCAATGTCCATTAGCATCCGTAAATAACATTGTCCATTATTTTAAATTTTGCTGGGAGGTTACAACACACACACAAAAGAAAAAAAAACAAAAAAAAAATTGCATTTATATCCGCTCCTCAATTGTAGATACCCCTTACACAGCTGTGTGCAATGAATGAGTGCTGGCTGGTAATTAATTGCACTCCTTGGAGGGAAATGCCATAGGACGTAGTCTTTAAAAAGTGAATGTTTTTCGTTAAGAGACAAAAGTTACTTTAGAAAAACAGTAATAGTGGGGCTTTTGTTGTTGAACAAAATAAGTACAATGAACATACGTTATCAGATTTGCGCAATGCAGCGTCACACCACCTTTTTGATTATAACACAATATACTATACATCGTCCCGAACCGTGACCAGAGTCGCGAGACGAGCAGAGCACGCCGCCGACGCCCGCTCAGTACAACCGTCCACCCGCTACTACTGTCGACCGACTACTACCTCTCCCGACTCGCGCTACAATATATATAACAACTGTTCCTGGCGACCCGGTGCGTGCCACTACTGTCGTCTGGCGCGGTCCAAGCGCCGACTAGCAGCGATAAAGAACTCTCTGGTCAGACAGAGATGCTGTCATGCCTCGCCATCGCTCTGGTAATGAATACATACGTGTTGCAGCGTGCGTACCACCGGAACACGCAGTGGCGGAGCCAAAGACTGTGTTGTCGAGGTCGAGTGCGAGTGGGAAGAGAGGCAGCGTCGGCACGGAGATGCAAGCGAGCGCGAGACGCACGGGGGCTGCGGCGTGGCGCGTTTGCGGTCGGCGCCTTTGGTGGCAACGGCCGGGACAAGCAGCGGTGTATGGTGTGGTGCGGGGCGGACAGGGGCGGCGGTGGACGGGGAGGAGGCGGCGCGACGACGGCATGGGGGCGAAAACGGGACGGGGGACGGGGGACGGCGGATGTTGAGAGGCGTCACGCGCGGACAGGACACAGACACAGAGACACACAGATTGGAAAGGGAGGGTGCGCGGTAGTAGTTGGGAATGTGCGTACCGTGCGGGATGGGAGTGGGCGAGGAACACGGTCGTGGCCCCTGTTTTGGGTGCGTGTGATGACGTCGGTGTGTTGTGGGAAGGGAAGGTGCTGTGGCGGCGGCGCGTAATGGGCGTAGGCCGAAAAGAGAAAGGAACGTGGGCAGTGTGTTGGCAAGCGTCGGTTCGACTGCGACGTTGATGGGCAGGGCAGGGCAAGGTTAATGGTGGTAGGAGTAGGCGTGTGGGCGCAAAAAATCTGCCGCTGCAGGCGGTGCCGTAACCGCCATGGCGGGAAGGAGAGAGGGCCAAAGAAAGAAAGAAAGAAGAAAAAAAAAAAAAAAAAAAAAAGGAGGGGGGGGGGGGGGGGCGAAAGTGGAGAGGCGGTGGTGTGAGAAGGGCGGGGGCGGAAGGAAGGCAGGAAGGACAAGAGGCGAGGCGACGGCTTGCTTTGTGTATCGGTCGGTCTCTGGCTATGCTTCGTTTTCTGCAGCAGGGTCGGTGCGCGGCGTGGCTCGCGGCAGTGGGAACGCCTGGTGGCTGGACGGCCAGCAATGCGGTTGGATGGGCGGCCACAGCACCGCACCTGTGCCCGAGGAGGAGACGCTGGCGGCGGGCCCTGAGGTGAGGCCGGCTCGGCTGGGGCTGTGGATGTGTAGGTGTGGCGCCGCTGCTGCAACAACGAGTAAAACGCGAGAAGAAGGGATGGCGGTAGAGAGGAAAAAAAAAAATATAAAAGGTCGTGTTGTGTTGATGCGCAGGCAGACGCGTACAGAGAGACGAGCCCGGTCTGCAGCAGGGTGTGGCCGTGCCGAGTGCAGAGCAGCGGCGGCTCGGTTCGGTTCGGCCCGGCCCGGCGGGCCGCGCTGTTGTCGCGGACGTGAGCGCCCCCTGGCGGGTGGCCGGAGGCGGCGCGGCGTGTTGGACGTGTGGCTGGTGGCAGTGCACAATTTGCGAGTGGCTGGCGGTGTGGTGTGGCGGTTGGCGCGTCGGGCGGCGGAGAGGTATGTGTTGCGGGCGCCCTTTGCTGCGCTGCGTCGTTGCGTGTGCCGTACAGGGCGGGCGCTTGTCGACTGTGTGGCGAATTGGCGTGAAACGGCTGCCGAGAGGTGTGTGGTAGCGAGCCGGTCGGTGGTGTCAGTGCGAAGGGGAATGTGCGTGCGTTTGGCGGTTTCGGTGTGCTTTTTGCGGCGTGAGAGTGGGAATTAGTGGGGCCGGCTGTTGTGTTGGTTCCTTGTGTCTTGTGTCGCGTAGCGTGATGGCAACGTGGAAGGACGCCGGTTTCGTTTCGAGCCTTGCGTGTGGTTGTCGACGTTGACTGGTTGGCGTGTGCCGATGCACGTGCATGTGTGGGTCGCGAGTGCGTTTTTGGCTGGCTGTGTGTGTGTGTGTGTGTGTTTTGGGGGGGGGGAAGGGGGAGGCGGTGGTGAAAGTGCAGTCGTTGCCACGGGCGTCGTCGGGTGGGGCTGGCTGGGGCTGTGCGTCGTGGCGGAAAGGTGGTAGGTTGCGGGAAGCGAGCCCGTCGTTGACGGTGTCGCGTGAGTTGTGAATCGAGTGGGGCGCGGGGCGCGGGACAGGAGCAGCGTGCCGCTGCGTCGTGGTCGTCAGCAGAGGCTGTGCGTGTGCTTGTCCTTTTTGTGGGCGGTTCGTGCGAGGCGTTTTTGTTTTGTGTTGCCCTAGTTGTTAGTTTATTTTGTTTGTGTTTGTTATTTTGAGACGACGACTGGTTGGTGGCGTGCGCGCGAAGTGGCGGTGTGCGCTTCCCGTGTCGTTTGTGTTGTTTGGTTTTTTTGTTTTTGTGTGTTTTTTTTTGCACTGGGCCCCGGTGGGTGGGTGCGTGTGTGTCGATTGCCGGCTGGCGAAAGGTGCGCCATCGGCGGGGTGGGTCGCCGGCACAAGTAGAGGCGGCGGCGTTGTTGCTGTTGTTGTGTGGTGTTTGTTTTGTTCGGCTGTGTCGGCGAGCTGTGTTGCGGTGCGTGTGAATGGTGGTGCAAAAGTGCTGGCGTTGGGGCTGCGACTGCGACGGCGGCGAGCCGCGGGCGCGCCATTGATAGTGATGTTGTGAACAGCGGCTGTGTACGGTAGTGGTGTTGTTGTAGCACGACGTGCATCCGGGCCGGCGCGGAAAGCGCAGTTGCGGGCGGTTGCCCTTCGGTGCCAGCCCATGTCGCGTGAGCGGCGGGTTGCTCTGGTGTCGACACGTGGTGCTCTGGGTTGTTGTGTGGTGCCCTTTGGCCGGTGGGGGTGGTTCGCGTGTGTCTCGTTCGCGCTCGGTGTCTGGTCGTGGTCGTGCTGCTCCCCCGTCTGTCGGCGGTTTCCGACGTCGTCTGTACGTTTTTGTTCGTTTGCGGCGTGCCTGCCGACGTCGTCCCGTCGCGACCTTTCAACCGAAAGTGTGGCGCCCGAAGGTGAACGAACGTAACCCTGACCTCGGCGCTTTACGCTGAGCCGAGCGAACCGAACCTAACCTGTGGTGTGGCGAGGTGAGCTCAGCCTGTGAGCCCCTAACGTCTACGTAAGGTAAGCTGTCCGGCTCACGCCTCACGTTTGAACGCTTTTTTAACCTACGTTTGACGCTTCTTAACCTAGCACTGACCCCTTAACCTAACGTGTAACCTAACCTAACCTAACCTAACCTCTGACGCCTGACGTGTTTGAATGCTTAACCTAAGTTTGACGCTTAACCTAACCCAAGTCCCCTTAACCTAACCCACGTCCACCTAACCTAACCTAACCTAACGTAGACGTGTAAACGTAATGTGTAACGCGTAACGTGTAAGGTCGGCTGTCGTGTGTGCTTGACGGCAGATTGGGTTGGTCTGTAGATTCGGATTGCGGTTTGCCTCGGTCGAGGGGTTGGGTCGGAAGCGGCGAGGGGCGGCGGCGCCTGTTGCGCAGGCGGCGTCCGTTTGCGGCGGGCAATTGTTGAGAAACGGCTGTGAATGTTGGCGGGCGAGAGGAGGAGGACGGCGCGCGATGTGGCCCGACGGCTGCGGGCCGATCGGGAAACGGCGGGAGGGCGACGGAAGGCGATGGGGCGGCGGAGGCGCGTTTGCACGGCCGTCATCGCCGCACGCCTCGGCTTGTGTGGCTGTGGCGGCGACGGTGTGGGAGTTTTGCCGAAGGTTTGGCCATTGTGGCGGGTCGTCGGCTGGGGCTGTGGGGGCGGCATTTGGGCGGGGGCGGCGATTCTCGGCGGGCCGACCCAGGCTGTAGCGCGCGGTAGCTGCAGTTTGGCCGTGGTTTGCGGCGCTGCCGTGGCGACTGGTTGGCGACTGTGGTGTGGCTGTGTGTAGCCCCATCCTCGGTGGTTTGAAAGGCGCGGGCGGTTGTGGCGCAGGTTTGGGGCTGCTCCGCACAGGCTGTCGGACGTTGGGCGGTAGCAAGCGCGGGAGGCGCGGCGCGGCGGCGCGCAGAGTGGCGGCCGCTCTCTCGGCCGTCCGCGCCCGCCCGCGACACTGGCTGGGCCTTGTGATTCTCTGCTCTGCTGCTGTGCTGTGCTTGCGTGCCTGCCGTCCCGCTCGCTCTCGCTGTGTGTTACGCGCGTCGTCGAAATGGCAGATCAGGCGGCTACGAACGAGACTGCTGCGGCACCCGCCGCCACCGGCACTACGAAGAAGGCCAAGTCTGCGTCGTCTGCGAAGAAGCCGCGCGCCAAGCCTGCGCACCCGCGCACCTCTGAGATGGTGACGGCCGCCATCAAGAGTCTGAAGGAGCGCGGCGGGTCGTCGCTGCAGGCGATCAAGAAGTACATAGCCGCGCACTACAAGCTGGACGCGGAGAAGCTGGCGCCGTTTATCAAGAAGTACCTCAAGTCGGCCGTCGTGGCGGGCGAGCTGGTGCAGACGAAGGGGAAGGGCGCGTCCGGCTCGTTCAAGCTTGCCGGCGCCGGCGGCGGGGGGGCGGCCGAGGGCGGCAAGGCTCGTGCTGGCGGTGCCAAGAAGAAGCGCGCCGCTCCGGCCAGCAAGGAGAAGAAGGGCGCCCGTGCGGCCGGCGCAAAGAAGGCTGGTGGCGTGAAGGCGGCGACCGGTCGGAAGGCGGGCGCCGCCAAGAAGGCGTCTGCGGCGTCGGCCGCTCCCGCGGGTGCGAAGAAGGCGGCTGCGGCCAAGCCGGCCAAGGCCAAGTCGCCGTCGAAGGCGAAGAAGGCCGCCAAGGTTCCGACGAAGAAGCCGAAGGCGCCGCGCCCGAAGAAGGCGACGACGCCGTCTAAGGCGAAGGCTTCGCCCAAGAAGAAGAAGTAGAGTAGAGGAGAAAGAGATGGGGGAAAGGAAGGGTTTGGCGCTTGACTCCGTCGTCCCCACCCCCCGTCGTCGTCTAGTGGCGCGCAAGAGACGCGCGGCCCAAAAAAAACGGCCCTTCTCAGGGCCATCAAAGCACGTCGGGGAAGGTTTTGATTGTCGTGTTGCGTTTGGTGTGGGTGTCTGTCTGTATGCCCGTGGGGATGCTGTTTGCGTGCCGTGGTGGTTGGATTGCGGGGGTCGGTGGCGGGTGTGGGCGGCGGTAGCGGTGTTGTTGTTGTTGTTGTTGTTGTTGTTGTCGTGGTTGATTGTCGCCGTGTTTGTGGCGGCGGCCGACGGTTGGTTTTCTGTCACGTTGTTTAGTTTGAATACGTTGGTTGGCTTGCCTGCGTTCGTTCTTCTCGGATGTCTGTCTTGTCGAGTCGTGTCTGGTCTTTGTTTTGTTCCTTTGTGTGTGTGTGTGTTATGTTTTGCAACGGGGGGCACGTTGAGATGCGGAAGGAGTCGGCGGGGATTTCGGTGGCGTGTAGAGCGAGCGAGCGCGTCGGAGTGGAGTGCGGGTTTTTTTTGTTTTCGAAACGAAAGCGGCGGCCGGCCAGCCACCCGTGCGGTGTGACGTCGGCCGTTGGGTATTGTGCGCTTTGAGCGCCGGGGAGGGATGATGTGTGATTGTTGCGCGCTGCTAGCAGGCAGGCAGAGTGAGCGGGTGTGGCGGACGGACGGGAAGTGGTGGTTTTTGTTTTTGGGTTGCGGGGCGAGAGGCAGGCGACCGACAAAGTTTGCTCGCGACGGAGAGATGTTAGTGGCCCTGAAAAGGGCCGTTTTTGTTTGTGCGGTGCGGTGCCGCGGCGCGGTTTAGGCGCGCTCGCCGCGGATGCGGCGCGCGAGCTGGATGTCCTTGGGCATGATGGTGACGCGCTTGGCGTGGATTGCGCACAGGTTGGTGTCTTCGAAGAGGCCGACGAGGTAGGCCTCGCTGGCCTCCTGCAGGGCCATGACTGCGGAGCTCTGGAAGCGCAGGTCGGTCTTGAAGTCCTGGGCGATCTCGCGCACTAGGCGCTGGAATGGCAGCTTGCGGATGAGCAGCTCTGTGCTCTTCTGGTAGCGCCTGATTTCTCGCAGGGCGACGGTGCCCGGCCTGTAGCGGTGGGGCTTCTTGACGCCTCCGGTGGCGGGCGCGCTCTTCCTCGCCGCCTTGGTGGCGAGCTGTTTGCGCGGCGCCTTTCCGCCGGTGGACTTGCGGGCCGTTTGCTTTGTGCGGGCCATGGCGGTAGCGGTAGCGGAGCGGCGTGCGTGGAGGTTAGGTGTGGCGCGGCGTCCGGTGCTGCCTTGACAACGGGCCCGCGCGCCTCCGTGCTGCGCTTATATGCCCTCGGTTGCGCGTGGTGGGGGGAGGGCGGGCCAGAGTCTATATAGGGGGGCGGCGGGCGCGCTGGGCGCAGACCGTAGCCGACTCGCCAGCCGCTGCAGCCGCTGTTTGTGCACGTTTTGCTTTGCCCGAGGAAGGAAGGATGACAGGCCGCGGCAAGGGAGGAAAGGGGCTCGGCAAGGGTGGCGCCAAGCGGCACCGCAAGGTGTTGCGCGACAACATCCAGGGCATCACGAAGCCCGCCATCCGCCGCCTGGCTCGCAGGGGCGGCGTGAAGCGCATCTCTGGTCTGATCTACGAGGAGACCCGCGGGGTGCTGAAGGTGTTCCTGGAGAACGTGATCCGCGACGCGGTGACGTACACTGAGCACGCCAAGCGCAAGACTGTGACGGCCATGGACGTGGTGTACGCCCTGAAGAGGCAGGGGCGCACCCTGTACGGTTTCGGCGGTTAGGCTGCGTCGCAGCGGGCGCTGGCCTTCCCGCGGCCGTGCTTGTGGGTGGGAGAGACTAGAAAACGGCCCTTTTCAGGGCCACCACACTGTTCGGAAGTTGAAAAGTGCGAAAGAGTCTGTGTTGTTGCTGCGTGTGTGCGCTGTGTTGTTTGTTTGTTTCTTTCTTTCTTTCCGTTTGAGCGACGTGATGTGACTGGGAGGGGAGAAGGAAAGGAAACGTGTCATGTGGCTGGCTGTGTGTGGAGCTGCTTCGTTTGTGTGTCTTTGTATCGATCGCGACGGAGATGGCGGGCTGTGTGTTGTTGTGCGAGAGGCGGTGATTATTTGCTTGCGTGGTTTGGCTCTGTGTGTTTGTTTGCGGCGGCGTTGGGGTTTCCGAGGCAAGGCGTGTGGGCATAGGCGGCCGGATCAGCTGTTTCGTTCGTGTCGACGGCCGTTGCGCGCGGGAGTGGAGGGCGGTGTGTCGACACGCCTCCCTTTAACAATGGTCATTATTGCTGCCGTTGTCGGTTTGGAAGGCGACTGCGACCGTGCAAAATGTGTGTGTGTGTGTGTGTGTGTTGGGCCACACGGGCTGTGTGGGCGACAAGATGGCGGACGTGCGCCGGCGGCGGCTGTGCTGTGACAGTGCAAAGTTAAAACAAAACAAGGTGCGGCGAGGACGACTGCAATTTTGCTTTGGACGTAGGTTTGTGTGGTGGCCCTGAAAAGGGCCGATTGTTGTGGGCCGAGCCGGCAAAGCGCGTTGCGTGCAGGGGAGCACGCGGCGCTGCGATTGCCTGGCCTCCTTTAGGCCTTCTTCTCGGTCTTCTTTGGCAGCAGGACGGCCTGGATGTTGGGCAGGACACCACCCTGTGCGATGGTGACGCCCGACAGGAGCTTGTTGAGCTCCTCGTCGTTGCGGATGGCAAGCTGCAGGTGGCGCGGGATGATGCGCGTCTTCTTGTTGTCGCGGGCCGCGTTTCCGGCCAGCTCGAGCACCTCAGCCGCGAGGTACTCCATGACGGCGGCGAGGTAGACGGGCGCCCCGGCGCCGACGCGCTCTGCGTAGTTTCCCTTGCGCAGGAGGCGGTGGATTCTGCCGACCGGGAACTGGAGCCCAGCCCTGCTTGAGCGGGACT
>NW_025726768.1:0-46998 GCF_021461395.2 Schistocerca americana
GTTGCTAGGAAACGGTCTTATTCGCCGTTCGTTAATATCTAGTTTTCTTTGCATCAATGTGAAAATGTTCCTATTACTAAATACAGTTTTGCTAGTTACAGTTCAAACTGGAAGCGACGGAAGAAAGCGGTCCAATGCGCCACATTGGTTCCCGAAAGCGAGGGTGCGTTTAGTACGCCACATCTGACATTGCGTCTTACATATTATTAAACTCACATAATTCCATTCTACCGAAAAAAGAAAGAGGTTTCGGAGTGAGGCTCCTGAGATCTTGCTAGAGATGGAAGTCACTGGAGCGCTTGTCTCGCACGTCAGATTGGCCGAGCGGTCTAAGGCGCCAGATTTAAGCTCTGGTTCCCGTAAGGGAGCGTGGGTTCGAACCCCACATCTGACAATGCATTTTAAACATTCTGAAACTAACATACTCCCTTCATCTTATAGAACAAGTACATTACGCACAAACACGCCGTGGAGATTTTACTAGAGACGACAGTGACAGCAGTGCAGGCGTCGCACGTCCGATAGCTCGAGCGGCCGAAAACAAATAGCGGAACATATTTTTCTCGTGCCGAGTTTTAGCTCTTCTCACGGACGTTTCCGTGGTCGTTGTGTTGTGGCTCAGGGCTATTCCATTTTCCTTCCCTAAAAGGCAACGCGAGAGACTGTCAGGCAAATCCCAAGTGATCTGTACACGGACTAAGACGTCCGCACGTCTGGCAACATTCTCGCCAACTTGTATGCCGTGCCAACGACACGGGTTCATGTCCGATTACCGAAATTAGGCAGCGTTGGCCGTGGTTAGTGCTCGGCTGGGGACGAACTGGGAAGTCCGCGTGTCTTGGTTTCTTCAGTTTTGCCTTTTTCCTTCGTTTTTGGTGCTGCTGTGCGGTAATGGTACGGTCCAGCACGCTGACCCCCCTCTTGCTCTCGGTACGCAAAGGCGCGAACATGCGGCCACAGTCAAATGAAAGGGTCCGTTGTGTGTTTGTTGATGTGGCCTCTCCCAGTCGTTTCTAGCGCCTGTCCTCTACATATACGCCCATTTGCAAGCGTCAGCTTTTGCGTCAGCCGAGCAAAGTCGAGACAAGTCGACACATGGGGACACACGATGCTGTGAATCGTAATCCGCACTAGCCTACGAGGGGAGAAGGGAAACCATTCGTACCGTTGAAAACACTCTCCTGGGTAAAGGAGACAACTTCCGTGCGATGTCCGGGCTTCGAACCCGGAGCAGCTACTTGGGAAGCAACCATGCTGACCGACACACCACCACCGCCTTCTGCTACGCGCTGCTTGCGCCGTGATGTGTCGCCTTCCCTCCTGGCGCCAGAGGCCGAAGGCGATAGCGCTGCAGGCGCTCAACGCCGAGTGCGACGCGAGCACCACTGAACCCGATTTCCTGGTGCTGCTAGGGCGACATACCGTAACTAGGCGCAGAACTGACTTTCTCTGATAAATTGGCCCTTTAATGCGCATCAGGGCGAACACGAAATTTCTAATATGAAGTACTCACTGACGATCCAAAGGCGTTTCAGTATGCATGCGTCGGTACCACCGGGGCAGAGCCTAAGTATTGTAAAGTGAAGGCCGACAGTTAGAGCCTCACATGAAGTATTTCATTGGCTTCCCACGAGTGCGTAATGCAAAGCGTGGCTGTTGCTAGGAAACGGTCTTATTCGCCGTTCGTTAATATCTAGTTTTCTTTGCATCAATGTGAAAATGTTCCTATTACTAAATACAGTTTTGCTAGTTACAGTTCAAACTGGAAGCGACGGAAGAAAGCGGTCCAATGCGCCACATTGGTTCCCGAAAGCGAGGGTGCGTTTAGTACGCCACATCTGACATTGCGTCTTACATATTATTAAACTCACATAATTCCATTCTACCGAAAAAAGAAAGAGGTTTCGGAGTGAGGCTCCTGAGATCTTGCTAGAGATGGAAGTCACTGGAGCGCTTGTCTCGCACGTCAGATTGGCCGAGCGGTCTAAGGCGCCAGATTTAAGCTCTGGTTCCCGTAAGGGAGCGTGGGTTCGAACCCCACATCTGACAATGCATTTTAAACATTCTGAAACTAACATACTCCCTTCATCTTATAGAACAAGTACATTACGCACAAACACGCCGTGGAGATTTTACTAGAGACGACAGTGACAGCAGTGCAGGCGTCGCACGTCCGATAGCTCGAGCGGCCGAAAACAAATAGCGGAACATATTTTTCTCGTGCCGAGTTTTAGCTCTTCTCACGGACGTTTCCGTGGTCGTTGTGTTGTGGCTCAGGGCTATTCCATTTTCCTTCCCTAAAAGGCAACGCGAGAGACTGTCAGGCAAATCCCAAGTGATCTGTACACGGACTAAGACGTCCGCACGTCTGGCAACATTCTCGCCAACTTGTATGCCGTGCCAACGACACGGGTTCATGTCCGATTACCGAAATTAGGCAGCGTTGGCCGTGGTTAGTGCTCGGCTGGGGACGAACTGGGAAGTCCGCGTGTCTTGGTTTCTTCAGTTTTGCCTTTTTCCTTCGTTTTTGGTGCTGCTGTGCGGTAATGGTACGGTCCAGCACGCTGACCCCCCTCTTGCTCTCGGTACGCAAAGGCGCGAACATGCGGCCACAGTCAAATGAAAGGGTCCGTTGTGTGTTTGTTGATGTGGCCTCTCCCAGTCGTTTCTAGCGCCTGTCCTCTACATATACGCCCATTTGCAAGCGTCAGCTTTTGCGTCAGCCGAGCAAAGTCGAGACAAGTCGACACATGGGGACACACGATGCTGTGAATCGTAATCCGCACTAGCCTACGAGGGGAGAAGGGAAACCATTCGTACCGTTGAAAACACTCTCCTGGGTAAAGGAGACAACTTCCGTGCGATGTCCGGGCTTCGAACCCGGAGCAGCTACTTGGGAAGCAACCATGCTGACCGACACACCACCACCGCCTTCTGCTACGCGCTGCTTGCGCCGTGATGTGTCGCCTTCCCTCCTGGCGCCAGAGGCCGAAGGCGATAGCGCTGCAGGCGCTCAACGCCGAGTGCGACGCGAGCACCACTGAACCCGATTTCCTGGTGCTGCTAGGGCGACATACCGTAACTAGGCGCAGAACTGACTTTCTCTGATAAATTGGCCCTTTAATGCGCATCAGGGCGAACACGAAATTTCTAATATGAAGTACTCACTGACGATCCAAAGGCGTTTCAGTATGCATGCGTCGGTACCACCGGGGCAGAGCCTAAGTATTGTAAAGTGAAGGCCGACAGTTAGAGCCTCACATGAAGTATTTCATTGGCTTCCCACGAGTGCGTAATGCAAAGCGTGGCTGTTGCTAGGAAACGGTCTTATTCGCCGTTCGTTAATATCTAGTTTTCTTTGCATCAATGTGAAAATGTTCCTATTACTAAATACAGTTTTGCTAGTTACAGTTCAAACTGGAAGCGACGGAAGAAAGCGGTCCAATGCGCCACATTGGTTCCCGAAAGCGAGGGTGCGTTTAGTACGCCACATCTGACATTGCGTCTTACATATTATTAAACTCACATAATTCCATTCTACCGAAAAAAGAAAGAGGTTTCGGAGTGAGGCTCCTGAGATCTTGCTAGAGATGGAAGTCACTGGAGCGCTTGTCTCGCACGTCAGATTGGCCGAGCGGTCTAAGGCGCCAGATTTAAGCTCTGGTTCCCGTAAGGGAGCGTGGGTTCGAACCCCACATCTGACAATGCATTTTAAACATTCTGAAACTAACATACTCCCTTCATCTTATAGAACAAGTACATTACGCACAAACACGCCGTGGAGATTTTACTAGAGACGACAGTGACAGCAGTGCAGGCGTCGCACGTCCGATAGCTCGAGCGGCCGAAAACAAATAGCGGAACATATTTTTCTCGTGCCGAGTTTTAGCTCTTCTCACGGACGTTTCCGTGGTCGTTGTGTTGTGGCTCAGGGCTATTCCATTTTCCTTCCCTAAAAGGCAACGCGAGAGACTGTCAGGCAAATCCCAAGTGATCTGTACACGGACTAAGACGTCCGCACGTCTGGCAACATTCTCGCCAACTTGTATGCCGTGCCAACGACACGGGTTCATGTCCGATTACCGAAATTAGGCAGCGTTGGCCGTGGTTAGTGCTCGGCTGGGGACGAACTGGGAAGTCCGCGTGTCTTGGTTTCTTCAGTTTTGCCTTTTTCCTTCGTTTTTGGTGCTGCTGTGCGGTAATGGTACGGTCCAGCACGCTGACCCCCCTCTTGCTCTCGGTACGCAAAGGCGCGAACATGCGGCCACAGTCAAATGAAAGGGTCCGTTGTGTGTTTGTTGATGTGGCCTCTCCCAGTCGTTTCTAGCGCCTGTCCTCTACATATACGCCCATTTGCAAGCGTCAGCTTTTGCGTCAGCCGAGCAAAGTCGAGACAAGTCGACACATGGGGACACACGATGCTGTGAATCGTAATCCGCACTAGCCTACGAGGGGAGAAGGGAAACCATTCGTACCGTTGAAAACACTCTCCTGGGTAAAGGAGACAACTTCCGTGCGATGTCCGGGCTTCGAACCCGGAGCAGCTACTTGGGAAGCAACCATGCTGACCGACACACCACCACCGCCTTCTGCTACGCGCTGCTTGCGCCGTGATGTGTCGCCTTCCCTCCTGGCGCCAGAGGCCGAAGGCGATAGCGCTGCAGGCGCTCAACGCCGAGTGCGACGCGAGCACCACTGAACCCGATTTCCTGGTGCTGCTAGGGCGACATACCGTAACTAGGCGCAGAACTGACTTTCTCTGATAAATTGGCCCTTTAATGCGCATCAGGGCGAACACGAAATTTCTAATATGAAGTACTCACTGACGATCCAAAGGCGTTTCAGTATGCATGCGTCGGTACCACCGGGGCAGAGCCTAAGTATTGTAAAGTGAAGGCCGACAGTTAGAGCCTCACATGAAGTATTTCATTGGCTTCCCACGAGTGCGTAATGCAAAGCGTGGCTGTTGCTAGGAAACGGTCTTATTCGCCGTTCGTTAATATCTAGTTTTCTTTGCATCAATGTGAAAATGTTCCTATTACTAAATACAGTTTTGCTAGTTACAGTTCAAACTGGAAGCGACGGAAGAAAGCGGTCCAATGCGCCACATTGGTTCCCGAAAGCGAGGGTGCGTTTAGTACGCCACATCTGACATTGCGTCTTACATATTATTAAACTCACATAATTCCATTCTACCGAAAAAAGAAAGAGGTTTCGGAGTGAGGCTCCTGAGATCTTGCTAGAGATGGAAGTCACTGGAGCGCTTGTCTCGCACGTCAGATTGGCCGAGCGGTCTAAGGCGCCAGATTTAAGCTCTGGTTCCCGTAAGGGAGCGTGGGTTCGAACCCCACATCTGACAATGCATTTTAAACATTCTGAAACTAACATACTCCCTTCATCTTATAGAACAAGTACATTACGCACAAACACGCCGTGGAGATTTTACTAGAGACGACAGTGACAGCAGTGCAGGCGTCGCACGTCCGATAGCTCGAGCGGCCGAAAACAAATAGCGGAACATATTTTTCTCGTGCCGAGTTTTAGCTCTTCTCACGGACGTTTCCGTGGTCGTTGTGTTGTGGCTCAGGGCTATTCCATTTTCCTTCCCTAAAAGGCAACGCGAGAGACTGTCAGGCAAATCCCAAGTGATCTGTACACGGACTAAGACGTCCGCACGTCTGGCAACATTCTCGCCAACTTGTATGCCGTGCCAACGACACGGGTTCATGTCCGATTACCGAAATTAGGCAGCGTTGGCCGTGGTTAGTGCTCGGCTGGGGACGAACTGGGAAGTCCGCGTGTCTTGGTTTCTTCAGTTTTGCCTTTTTCCTTCGTTTTTGGTGCTGCTGTGCGGTAATGGTACGGTCCAGCACGCTGACCCCCCTCTTGCTCTCGGTACGCAAAGGCGCGAACATGCGGCCACAGTCAAATGAAAGGGTCCGTTGTGTGTTTGTTGATGTGGCCTCTCCCAGTCGTTTCTAGCGCCTGTCCTCTACATATACGCCCATTTGCAAGCGTCAGCTTTTGCGTCAGCCGAGCAAAGTCGAGACAAGTCGACACATGGGGACACACGATGCTGTGAATCGTAATCCGCACTAGCCTACGAGGGGAGAAGGGAAACCATTCGTACCGTTGAAAACACTCTCCTGGGTAAAGGAGACAACTTCCGTGCGATGTCCGGGCTTCGAACCCGGAGCAGCTACTTGGGAAGCAACCATGCTGACCGACACACCACCACCGCCTTCTGCTACGCGCTGCTTGCGCCGTGATGTGTCGCCTTCCCTCCTGGCGCCAGAGGCCGAAGGCGATAGCGCTGCAGGCGCTCAACGCCGAGTGCGACGCGAGCACCACTGAACCCGATTTCCTGGTGCTGCTAGGGCGACATACCGTAACTAGGCGCAGAACTGACTTTCTCTGATAAATTGGCCCTTTAATGCGCATCAGGGCGAACACGAAATTTCTAATATGAAGTACTCACTGACGATCCAAAGGCGTTTCAGTATGCATGCGTCGGTACCACCGGGGCAGAGCCTAAGTATTGTAAAGTGAAGGCCGACAGTTAGAGCCTCACATGAAGTATTTCATTGGCTTCCCACGAGTGCGTAATGCAAAGCGTGGCTGTTGCTAGGAAACGGTCTTATTCGCCGTTCGTTAATATCTAGTTTTCTTTGCATCAATGTGAAAATGTTCCTATTACTAAATACAGTTTTGCTAGTTACAGTTCAAACTGGAAGCGACGGAAGAAAGCGGTCCAATGCGCCACATTGGTTCCCGAAAGCGAGGGTGCGTTTAGTACGCCACATCTGACATTGCGTCTTACATATTATTAAACTCACATAATTCCATTCTACCGAAAAAAGAAAGAGGTTTCGGAGTGAGGCTCCTGAGATCTTGCTAGAGATGGAAGTCACTGGAGCGCTTGTCTCGCACGTCAGATTGGCCGAGCGGTCTAAGGCGCCAGATTTAAGCTCTGGTTCCCGTAAGGGAGCGTGGGTTCGAACCCCACATCTGACAATGCATTTTAAACATTCTGAAACTAACATACTCCCTTCATCTTATAGAACAAGTACATTACGCACAAACACGCCGTGGAGATTTTACTAGAGACGACAGTGACAGCAGTGCAGGCGTCGCACGTCCGATAGCTCGAGCGGCCGAAAACAAATAGCGGAACATATTTTTCTCGTGCCGAGTTTTAGCTCTTCTCACGGACGTTTCCGTGGTCGTTGTGTTGTGGCTCAGGGCTATTCCATTTTCCTTCCCTAAAAGGCAACGCGAGAGACTGTCAGGCAAATCCCAAGTGATCTGTACACGGACTAAGACGTCCGCACGTCTGGCAACATTCTCGCCAACTTGTATGCCGTGCCAACGACACGGGTTCATGTCCGATTACCGAAATTAGGCAGCGTTGGCCGTGGTTAGTGCTCGGCTGGGGACGAACTGGGAAGTCCGCGTGTCTTGGTTTCTTCAGTTTTGCCTTTTTCCTTCGTTTTTGGTGCTGCTGTGCGGTAATGGTACGGTCCAGCACGCTGACCCCCCTCTTGCTCTCGGTACGCAAAGGCGCGAACATGCGGCCACAGTCAAATGAAAGGGTCCGTTGTGTGTTTGTTGATGTGGCCTCTCCCAGTCGTTTCTAGCGCCTGTCCTCTACATATACGCCCATTTGCAAGCGTCAGCTTTTGCGTCAGCCGAGCAAAGTCGAGACAAGTCGACACATGGGGACACACGATGCTGTGAATCGTAATCCGCACTAGCCTACGAGGGGAGAAGGGAAACCATTCGTACCGTTGAAAACACTCTCCTGGGTAAAGGAGACAACTTCCGTGCGATGTCCGGGCTTCGAACCCGGAGCAGCTACTTGGGAAGCAACCATGCTGACCGACACACCACCACCGCCTTCTGCTACGCGCTGCTTGCGCCGTGATGTGTCGCCTTCCCTCCTGGCGCCAGAGGCCGAAGGCGATAGCGCTGCAGGCGCTCAACGCCGAGTGCGACGCGAGCACCACTGAACCCGATTTCCTGGTGCTGCTAGGGCGACATACCGTAACTAGGCGCAGAACTGACTTTCTCTGATAAATTGGCCCTTTAATGCGCATCAGGGCGAACACGAAATTTCTAATATGAAGTACTCACTGACGATCCAAAGGCGTTTCAGTATGCATGCGTCGGTACCACCGGGGCAGAGCCTAAGTATTGTAAAGTGAAGGCCGACAGTTAGAGCCTCACATGAAGTATTTCATTGGCTTCCCACGAGTGCGTAATGCAAAGCGTGGCTGTTGCTAGGAAACGGTCTTATTCGCCGTTCGTTAATATCTAGTTTTCTTTGCATCAATGTGAAAATGTTCCTATTACTAAATACAGTTTTGCTAGTTACAGTTCAAACTGGAAGCGACGGAAGAAAGCGGTCCAATGCGCCACATTGGTTCCCGAAAGCGAGGGTGCGTTTAGTACGCCACATCTGACATTGCGTCTTACATATTATTAAACTCACATAATTCCATTCTACCGAAAAAAGAAAGAGGTTTCGGAGTGAGGCTCCTGAGATCTTGCTAGAGATGGAAGTCACTGGAGCGCTTGTCTCGCACGTCAGATTGGCCGAGCGGTCTAAGGCGCCAGATTTAAGCTCTGGTTCCCGTAAGGGAGCGTGGGTTCGAACCCCACATCTGACAATGCATTTTAAACATTCTGAAACTAACATACTCCCTTCATCTTATAGAACAAGTACATTACGCACAAACACGCCGTGGAGATTTTACTAGAGACGACAGTGACAGCAGTGCAGGCGTCGCACGTCCGATAGCTCGAGCGGCCGAAAACAAATAGCGGAACATATTTTTCTCGTGCCGAGTTTTAGCTCTTCTCACGGACGTTTCCGTGGTCGTTGTGTTGTGGCTCAGGGCTATTCCATTTTCCTTCCCTAAAAGGCAACGCGAGAGACTGTCAGGCAAATCCCAAGTGATCTGTACACGGACTAAGACGTCCGCACGTCTGGCAACATTCTCGCCAACTTGTATGCCGTGCCAACGACACGGGTTCATGTCCGATTACCGAAATTAGGCAGCGTTGGCCGTGGTTAGTGCTCGGCTGGGGACGAACTGGGAAGTCCGCGTGTCTTGGTTTCTTCAGTTTTGCCTTTTTCCTTCGTTTTTGGTGCTGCTGTGCGGTAATGGTACGGTCCAGCACGCTGACCCCCCTCTTGCTCTCGGTACGCAAAGGCGCGAACATGCGGCCACAGTCAAATGAAAGGGTCCGTTGTGTGTTTGTTGATGTGGCCTCTCCCAGTCGTTTCTAGCGCCTGTCCTCTACATATACGCCCATTTGCAAGCGTCAGCTTTTGCGTCAGCCGAGCAAAGTCGAGACAAGTCGACACATGGGGACACACGATGCTGTGAATCGTAATCCGCACTAGCCTACGAGGGGAGAAGGGAAACCATTCGTACCGTTGAAAACACTCTCCTGGGTAAAGGAGACAACTTCCGTGCGATGTCCGGGCTTCGAACCCGGAGCAGCTACTTGGGAAGCAACCATGCTGACCGACACACCACCACCGCCTTCTGCTACGCGCTGCTTGCGCCGTGATGTGTCGCCTTCCCTCCTGGCGCCAGAGGCCGAAGGCGATAGCGCTGCAGGCGCTCAACGCCGAGTGCGACGCGAGCACCACTGAACCCGATTTCCTGGTGCTGCTAGGGCGACATACCGTAACTAGGCGCAGAACTGACTTTCTCTGATAAATTGGCCCTTTAATGCGCATCAGGGCGAACACGAAATTTCTAATATGAAGTACTCACTGACGATCCAAAGGCGTTTCAGTATGCATGCGTCGGTACCACCGGGGCAGAGCCTAAGTATTGTAAAGTGAAGGCCGACAGTTAGAGCCTCACATGAAGTATTTCATTGGCTTCCCACGAGTGCGTAATGCAAAGCGTGGCTGTTGCTAGGAAACGGTCTTATTCGCCGTTCGTTAATATCTAGTTTTCTTTGCATCAATGTGAAAATGTTCCTATTACTAAATACAGTTTTGCTAGTTACAGTTCAAACTGGAAGCGACGGAAGAAAGCGGTCCAATGCGCCACATTGGTTCCCGAAAGCGAGGGTGCGTTTAGTACGCCACATCTGACATTGCGTCTTACATATTATTAAACTCACATAATTCCATTCTACCGAAAAAAGAAAGAGGTTTCGGAGTGAGGCTCCTGAGATCTTGCTAGAGATGGAAGTCACTGGAGCGCTTGTCTCGCACGTCAGATTGGCCGAGCGGTCTAAGGCGCCAGATTTAAGCTCTGGTTCCCGTAAGGGAGCGTGGGTTCGAACCCCACATCTGACAATGCATTTTAAACATTCTGAAACTAACATACTCCCTTCATCTTATAGAACAAGTACATTACGCACAAACACGCCGTGGAGATTTTACTAGAGACGACAGTGACAGCAGTGCAGGCGTCGCACGTCCGATAGCTCGAGCGGCCGAAAACAAATAGCGGAACATATTTTTCTCGTGCCGAGTTTTAGCTCTTCTCACGGACGTTTCCGTGGTCGTTGTGTTGTGGCTCAGGGCTATTCCATTTTCCTTCCCTAAAAGGCAACGCGAGAGACTGTCAGGCAAATCCCAAGTGATCTGTACACGGACTAAGACGTCCGCACGTCTGGCAACATTCTCGCCAACTTGTATGCCGTGCCAACGACACGGGTTCATGTCCGATTACCGAAATTAGGCAGCGTTGGCCGTGGTTAGTGCTCGGCTGGGGACGAACTGGGAAGTCCGCGTGTCTTGGTTTCTTCAGTTTTGCCTTTTTCCTTCGTTTTTGGTGCTGCTGTGCGGTAATGGTACGGTCCAGCACGCTGACCCCCCTCTTGCTCTCGGTACGCAAAGGCGCGAACATGCGGCCACAGTCAAATGAAAGGGTCCGTTGTGTGTTTGTTGATGTGGCCTCTCCCAGTCGTTTCTAGCGCCTGTCCTCTACATATACGCCCATTTGCAAGCGTCAGCTTTTGCGTCAGCCGAGCAAAGTCGAGACAAGTCGACACATGGGGACACACGATGCTGTGAATCGTAATCCGCACTAGCCTACGAGGGGAGAAGGGAAACCATTCGTACCGTTGAAAACACTCTCCTGGGTAAAGGAGACAACTTCCGTGCGATG
Source organism: Schistocerca americana (assembly GCF_021461395.2). Taxonomy (NCBI): domain Eukaryota; kingdom Metazoa; phylum Arthropoda; class Insecta; order Orthoptera; family Acrididae; genus Schistocerca; species Schistocerca americana. Next base: position 11,142 of record NW_025726768.1, read on the forward strand.
TCCGGGCTTCGAACCCGGAGCAGCTACTTGGGAAGCAACCATGCTGACCGACACACCACCACCGCCTTCTGCTACGCGCTGCTTGCGCCGTGATGTGTCGCCTTCCCTCCTGGCGCCAGAGGCCGAAGGCGATAGCGCTGCAGGCGCTCAACGCCGAGTGCGACGCGAGCACCACTGAACCCGATTTCCTGGTGCTGCTAGGGCGACATACCGTAACTAGGCGCAGAACTGACTTTCTCTGATAAATTGGCCCTTTAATGCGCATCAGGGCGAACACGAAATTTCTAATATGAAGTACTCACTGACGATCCAAAGGCGTTTCAGTATGCATGCGTCGGTACCACCGGGGCAGAGCCTAAGTATTGTAAAGTGAAGGCCGACAGTTAGAGCCTCACATGAAGTATTTCATTGGCTTCCCACGAGTGCGTAATGCAAAGCGTGGCTGTTGCTAGGAAACGGTCTTATTCGCCGTTCGTTAATATCTAGTTTTCTTTGCATCAATGTGAAAATGTTCCTATTACTAAATACAGTTTTGCTAGTTACAGTTCAAACTGGAAGCGACGGAAGAAAGCGGTCCAATGCGCCACATTGGTTCCCGAAAGCGAGGGTGCGTTTAGTACGCCACATCTGACATTGCGTCTTACATATTATTAAACTCACATAATTCCATTCTACCGAAAAAAGAAAGAGGTTTCGGAGTGAGGCTCCTGAGATCTTGCTAGAGATGGAAGTCACTGGAGCGCTTCTCTCGCACGTCAGATTGGCCGAGCGGTCTAAGGCGCCAGATTTAAGCTCTGGTTCCCGTAAGGGAGCGTGGGTTCGAACCCCACATCTGACAATGCATTTTAAACATTCTGAAACTAACATACTCCCTTCATCTTATAGAACAAGTACATTACGCACAAACACGCCGTGGAGATTTTACTAGAGACGACAGTGACAGCAGTGCAGGCGTCGCACGTCCGATAGCTCGAGCGGCCGAAAACAAATAGCGGAACATATTTTTCTCGTGCCGAGTTTTAGCTCTTCTCACGGACGTTTCCGTGGTCGTTGTGTTGTGGCTCAGGGCTATTCCATTTTCCTTCCCTAAAAGGCAACGCGAGAGACTGTCAGGCAAATCCCAAGTGATCTGTACACGGACTAAGACGTCCGCACGTCTGGCAACATTCTCGCCAACTTGTATGCCGTGCCAACGACACGGGTTCATGTCCGATTACCGAAATTAGGCAGCGTTGGCCGTGGTTAGTGCTCGGCTGGGGACGAACTGGGAAGTCCGCGTGTCTTGGTTTCTTCAGTTTTGCCTTTTTCCTTCGTTTTTGGTGCTGCTGTGCGGTAATGGTACGGTCCAGCACGCTGACCCCCCTCTTGCTCTCGGTACGCAAAGGCGCGAACATGCGGCCACAGTCAAATGAAAGGGTCCGTTGTGTGTTTGTTGATGTGGCCTCTCCCAGTCGTTTCTAGCGCCTGTCCTCTACATATACGCCCATTTGCAAGCGTCAGCTTTTGCGTCAGCCGAGCAAAGTCGAGACAAGTCGACACATGGGGACACACGATGCTGTGAATCGTAATCCGCACTAGCCTACGAGGGGAGAAGGGAAACCATTCGTACCGTTGAAAACACTCTCCTGGGTAAAGGAGACAACTTCCGTGCGATGTCCGGGCTTCGAACCCGGAGCAGCTACTTGGGAAGCAACCATGCTGACCGACACACTACCACCGCCTTCTGCTACGCGCTGCTTGCGCCGTGATGTGTCGCCTTCCCTCCTGGCGCCAGAGGCCGAAGGCGATAGCGCTGCAGGCGCTCAACGCCGAGTGCGACGCGAGCACCACTGAACCCGATTTCCTGGTGCTGCTAGGGCGACATACCGTAACTAGGCGCAGAACTGACTTTCTCTGATAAATTGGCCCTTTAATGCGCATCAGGGCGAACACGAAATTTCTAATATGAAGTACTCACTGACGATCCAAAGGCGTTTCAGTATGCATGCGTCGGTACCACCGGGGCAGAGCCTAAGTATTGTAAAGTGAAGGCCGACAGTTAGAGCCTCACATGAAGTATTTCATTGGCTTCCCACGAGTGCGTAATGCAAAGCGTGGCTGTTGCTAGGAAACGGTCTTATTCGCCGTTCGTTAATATCTAGTTTTCTTTGCATCAATGTGAAAATGTTCCTATTACTAAATACAGTTTTGCTAGTTACAGTTCAAACTGGAAGCGACGGAAGAAAGCGGTCCAATGCGCCACATTGGTTCCCGAAAGCGAGGGTGCGTTTAGTACGCCACATCTGACATTGCGTCTTACATATTATTAAACTCACATAATTCCATTCTACCGAAAAAAGAAAGAGGTTTCGGAGTGAGGCTCCTGAGATCTTGCTAGAGATGGAAGTCACTGGAGCGCTTGTCTCGCACGTCAGATTGGCCGAGCGGTCTAAGGCGCCAGATTTAAGCTCTGGTTCCCGTAAGGGAGCGTGGGTTCGAACCCCACATCTGACAATGCATTTTAAACATTCTGAAACTAACATACTCCCTTCATCTTATAGAACAAGTACATTACGCACAAACACGCCGTGGAGATTTTACTAGAGACGACAGTGACAGCAGTGCAGGCGTCGCACGTCCGATAGCTCGAGCGGCCGAAAACAAATAGCGGAACATATTTTTCTCGTGCCGAGTTTTAGCTCTTCTCACGGACGTTTCCGTGGTCGTTGTGTTGTGGCTCAGGGCTATTCCATTTTCCTTCCCTAAAAGGCAACGCGAGAGACTGTCAGGCAAATCCCAAGTGATCTGTACACGGACTAAGACGTCCGCACGTCTGGCAACATTCTCGCCAACTTGTATGCCGTGCCAACGACACGGGTTCATGTCCGATTACCGAAATTAGGCAGCGTTGGCCGTGGTTAGTGCTCGGCTGGGGACGAACTGGGAAGTCCGCGTGTCTTGGTTTCTTCAGTTTTGCCTTTTTCCTTCGTTTTTGGTGCTGCTGTGCGGTAATGGTACGGTCCAGCACGCTGACCCCCCTCTTGCTCTCGGTACGCAAAGGCGCGAACATGCGGCCACAGTCAAATGAAAGGGTCCGTTGTGTGTTTGTTGATGTGGCCTCTCCCAGTCGTTTCTAGCGCCTGTCCTCTACATATACGCCCATTTGCAAGCGTCAGCTTTTGCGTCAGCCGAGCAAAGTCGAGACAAGTCGACACATGGGGACACACGATGCTGTGAATCGTAATCCGCACTAGCCTACGAGGGGAGAAGGGAAACCATTCGTACCGTTGAAAACACTCTCCTGGGTAAAGGAGACAACTTCCGTGCGATGTCCGGGCTTCGAACCCGGAGCAGCTACTTGGGAAGCAACCATGCTGACCGACACACCACCACCGCCTTCTGCTACGCGCTGCTTGCGCCGTGATGTGTCGCCTTCCCTCCTGGCGCCAGAGGCCGAAGGCGATAGCGCTGCAGGCGCTCAACGCCGAGTGCGACGCGAGCACCACTGAACCCGATTTCCTGGTGCTGCTAGGGCGACATACCGTAACTAGGCGCAGAACTGACTTTCTCTGATAAATTGGCCCTTTAATGCGCATCAGGGCGAACACGAAATTTCTAATATGAAGTACTCACTGACGATCCAAAGGCGTTTCAGTATGCATGCGTCGGTACCACCGGGGCAGAGCCTAAGTATTGTAAAGTGAAGGCCGACAGTTAGAGCCTCACATGAAGTATTTCATTGGCTTCCCACGAGTGCGTAATGCAAAGCGTGGCTGTTGCTAGGAAACGGTCTTATTCGCCGTTCGTTAATATCTAGTTTTCTTTGCATCAATGTGAAAATGTTCCTATTACTAAATACAGTTTTGCTAGTTACAGTTCAAACTGGAAGCGACGGAAGAAAGCGGTCCAATGCGCCACATTGGTTCCCGAAAGCGAGGGTGCGTTTAGTACGCCACATCTGACATTGCGTCTTACATATTATTAAACTCACATAATTCCATTCTACCGAAAAAAGAAAGAGGTTTCGGAGTGAGGCTCCTGAGATCTTGCTAGAGATGGAAGTCACTGGAGCGCTTGTCTCGCACGTCAGATTGGCCGAGCGGTCTAAGGCGCCAGATTTAAGCTCTGGTTCCCGTAAGGGAGCGTGGGTTCGAACCCCACATCTGACAATGCATTTTAAACATTCTGAAACTAACATACTCCCTTCATCTTATAGAACAAGTACATTACGCACAAACACGCCGTGGAGATTTTACTAGAGACGACAGTGACAGCAGTGCAGGCGTCGCACGTCCGATAGCTCGAGCGGCCGAAAACAAATAGCGGAACATATTTTTCTCGTGCCGAGTTTTAGCTCTTCTCACGGACGTTTCCGTGGTCGTTGTGTTGTGGCTCAGGGCTATTCCATTTTCCTTCCCTAAAAGGCAACGCGAGAGACTGTCAGGCAAATCCCAAGTGATCTGTACACGGACTAAGACGTCCGCACGTCTGGCAACATTCTCGCCAACTTGTATGCCGTGCCAACGACACGGGTTCATGTCCGATTACCGAAATTAGGCAGCGTTGGCCGTGGTTAGTGCTCGGCTGGGGACGAACTGGGAAGTCCGCGTGTCTTGGTTTCTTCAGTTTTGCCTTTTTCCTTCGTTTTTGGTGCTGCTGTGCGGTAATGGTACGGTCCAGCACGCTGACCCCCCTCTTGCTCTCGGTACGCAAAGGCGCGAACATGCGGCCACAGTCAAATGAAAGGGTCCGTTGTGTGTTTGTTGATGTGGCCTCTCCCAGTCGTTTCTAGCGCCTGTCCTCTACATATACGCCCATTTGCAAGCGTCAGCTTTTGCGTCAGCCGAGCAAAGTCGAGACAAGTCGACACATGGGGACACACGATGCTGTGAATCGTAATCCGCACTAGCCTACGAGGGGAGAAGGGAAACCATTCGTACCGTTGAAAACACTCTCCTGGGTAAAGGAGACAACTTCCGTGCGATGTCCGGGCTTCGAACCCGGAGCAGCTACTTGGGAAGCAACCATGCTGACCGACACACCACCACCGCCTTCTGCTACGCGCTGCTTGCGCCGTGATGTGTCGCCTTCCCTCCTGGCGCCAGAGGCCGAAGGCGATAGCGCTGCAGGCGCTCAACGCCGAGTGCGACGCGAGCACCACTGAACCCGATTTCCTGGTGCTGCTAGGGCGACATACCGTAACTAGGCGCAGAACTGACTTTCTCTGATAAATTGGCCCTTTAATGCGCATCAGGGCGAACACGAAATTTCTAATATGAAGTACTCACTGACGATCCAAAGGCGTTTCAGTATGCATGCGTCGGTACCACCGGGGCAGAGCCTAAGTATTGTAAAGTGAAGGCCGACAGTTAGAGCCTCACATGAAGTATTTCATTGGCTTCCCACGAGTGCGTAATGCAAAGCGTGGCTGTTGCTAGGAAACGGTCTTATTCGCCGTTCGTTAATATCTAGTTTTCTTTGCATCAATGTGAAAATGTTCCTATTACTAAATACAGTTTTGCTAGTTACAGTTCAAACTGGAAGCGACGGAAGAAAGCGGTCCAATGCGCCACATTGGTTCCCGAAAGCGAGGGTGCGTTTAGTACGCCACATCTGACATTGCGTCTTACATATTATTAAACTCACATAATTCCATTCTACCGAAAAAAGAAAGAGGTTTCGGAGTGAGGCTCCTGAGATCTTGCTAGAGATGGAAGTCACTGGAGCGCTTGTCTCGCACGTCAGATTGGCCGAGCGGTCTAAGGCGCCAGATTTAAGCTCTGGTTCCCGTAAGGGAGCGTGGGTTCGAACCCCACATCTGACAATGCATTTTAAACATTCTGAAACTAACATACTCCCTTCATCTTATAGAACAAGTACATTACGCACAAACACGCCGTGGAGATTTTACTAGAGACGACAGTGACAGCAGTGCAGGCGTCGCACGTCCGATAGCTCGAGCGGCCGAAAACAAATAGCGGAACATATTTTTCTCGTGCCGAGTTTTAGCTCTTCTCACGGACGTTTCCGTGGTCGTTGTGTTGTGGCTCAGGGCTATTCCATTTTCCTTCCCTAAAAGGCAACGCGAGAGACTGTCAGGCAAATCCCAAGTGATCTGTACACGGACTAAGACGTCCGCACGTCTGGCAACATTCTCGCCAACTTGTATGCCGTGCCAACGACACGGGTTCATGTCCGATTACCGAAATTAGGCAGCGTTGGCCGTGGTTAGTGCTCGGCTGGGGACGAACTGGGAAGTCCGCGTGTCTTGGTTTCTTCAGTTTTGCCTTTTTCCTTCGTTTTTGGTGCTGCTGTGCGGTAATGGTACGGTCCAGCACGCTGACCCCCCTCTTGCTCTCGGTACGCAAAGGCGCGAACATGCGGCCACAGTCAAATGAAAGGGTCCGTTGTGTGTTTGTTGATGTGGCCTCTCCCAGTCGTTTCTAGCGCCTGTCCTCTACATATACGCCCATTTGCAAGCGTCAGCTTTTGCGTCAGCCGAGCAAAGTCGAGACAAGTCGACACATGGGGACACACGATGCTGTGAATCGTAATCCGCACTAGCCTACGAGGGGAGAAGGGAAACCATTCGTACCGTTGAAAACACTCTCCTGGGTAAAGGAGACAACTTCCGTGCGATGTCCGGGCTTCGAACCCGGAGCAGCTACTTGGGAAGCAACCATGCTGACCGACACACCACCACCGCCTTCTGCTACGCGCTGCTTGCGCCGTGATGTGTCGCCTTCCCTCCTGGCGCCAGAGGCCGAAGGCGATAGCGCTGCAGGCGCTCAACGCCGAGTGCGACGCGAGCACCACTGAACCCGATTTCCTGGTGCTGCTAGGGCGACATACCGTAACTAGGCGCAGAACTGACTTTCTCTGATAAATTGGCCCTTTAATGCGCATCAGGGCGAACACGAAATTTCTAATATGAAGTACTCACTGACGATCCAAAGGCGTTTCAGTATGCATGCGTCGGTACCACCGGGGCAGAGCCTAAGTATTGTAAAGTGAAGGCCGACAGTTAGAGCCTCACATGAAGTATTTCATTGGCTTCCCACGAGTGCGTAATGCAAAGCGTGGCTGTTGCTAGGAAACGGTCTTATTCGCCGTTCGTTAATGTCTAGTTTTCTTTGCATCAATGTGAAAATGTTCCTATTACTAAATACAGTTTTGCTAGTTACAGTTCAAACTGGAAGCGACGGAAGAAAGCGGTCCAATGCGCCACATTGGTTCCCGAAAGCGAGGGTGCGTTTAGTACGCCACATCTGACATTGCGTCTTACATATTATTAAACTCACATAATTCCATTCTACCGAAAAAAGAAAGAGGTTTCGGAGTGAGGCTCCTGAGGTCTTGCTAGAGATGGAAGTCACTGGAGCGCTTGTCTCGCACGTCAGATTGGCCGAGCGGTCTAAGGCGCCAGATTTAAGCTCTGGTTCCCGTAAGGGAGCGTGGGTTCGAACCCCACATCTGACAATGCATTTTAAACATTCTGAAACTAACATACTCCCTTCATCTTATAGAACAAGTACATTACGCACAAACACGCCGTGGAGATTTTACTAGAGACGACAGTGACAGCAGTGCAGGCGTCGCACGTCCGATAGCTCGAGCGGCCGAAAACAAATAGCGGAACATATTTTTCTCGTGCCGAGTTTTAGCTCTTCTCACGGACGTTTCCGTGGTCGTTGTGTTGTGGCTCAGGGCTATTCCATTTTCCTTCCCTAAAAGGCAACGCGAGAGACTGTCAGGCAAATCCCAAGTGATCTGTACACGGACTAAGACGTCCGCACGTCTGGCAACATTCTCGCCAACTTGTATGCCGTGCCAACGACACGGGTTCATGTCCGATTACCGAAATTAGGCAGCGTTGGCCGTGGTTAGTGCTCGGCTGGGGACGAACTGGGAAGTCCGCGTGTCTTGGTTTCTTCAGTTTTGCCTTTTTCCTTCGTTTTTGGTGCTGCTGTGCGGTAATGGTACGGTCCAGCACGCTGACCCCCCTCTTGCTCTCGGTACGCAAAGGCGCGAACATGCGGCCACAGTCAAATGAAAGGGTCCGTTGTGTGTTTGTTGATGTGGCCTCTCCCAGTCGTTTCTAGCGCCTGTCCTCTACATATACGCCCATTTGCAAGCGTCAGCTTTTGCGTCAGCCGAGCAAAGTCGAGACAAGTCGACACATGGGGACACACGATGCTGTGAATCGTAATCCGCACTAGCCTACGAGGGGAGAAGGGAAACCATTCGTACCGTTGAAAACACTCTCCTGGGTAAAGGAGACAACTTCCGTGCGATGTCCGGGCTTCGAACCCGGAGCAGCTACTTGGGAAGCAACCATGCTGACCGACACACCACCACCGCCTTCTGCTACGCGCTGCTTGCGCCGTGATGTGTCGCCTTCCCTCCTGGCGCCAGAGGCCGAAGGCGATAGCGCTGCAGGCGCTCAACGCCGAGTGCGACGCGAGCACCACTGAACCCGATTTCCTGGTGCTGCTAGGGCGACATACCGTAACTAGGCGCAGAACTGACTTTCTCTGATAAATTGGCCCTTTAATGCGCATCAGGGCGAACACGAAATTTCTAATATGAAGTACTCACTGACGATCCAAAGGCGTTTCAGTATGCATGCGTCGGTACCACCGGGGCAGAGCCTAAGTATTGTAAAGTGAAGGCCGACAGTTAGAGCCTCACATGAAGTATTTCATTGGCTTCCCACGAGTGCGTAATGCAAAGCGTGGCTGTTGCTAGGAAACGGTCTTATTCGCCGTTCGTTAATATCTAGTTTTCTTTGCATCAATGTGAAAATGTTCCTATTACTAAATACAGTTTTGCTAGTTACAGTTCAAACTGGAAGCGACGGAAGAAAGCGGTCCAATGCGCCACATTGGTTCCCGAAAGCGAGGGTGCGTTTAGTACGCCACATCTGACATTGCGTCTTACATATTATTAAACTCACATAATTCCATTCTACCGAAAAAAGAAAGAGGTTTCGGAGTGAGGCTCCTGAGGTCTTGCTAGAGATGGAAGTCACTGGAGCGCTTGTCTCGCACGTCAGATTGGCCGAGCGGTCTAAGGCGCCAGATTTAAGCTCTGGTTCCCGTAAGGGAGCGTGGGTTCGAACCCCACATCTGACAATGCATTTTAAACATTCTGAAACTAACATACTCCCTTCATCTTATAGAACAAGTACATTACGCACAAACACGCCGTGGAGATTTTACTAGAGACGACAGTGACAGCAGTGCAGGCGTCGCACGTCCGATAGCTCGAGCGGCCGAAAACAAATAGCGGAACATATTTTTCTCGTGCCGAGTTTTAGCTCTTCTCACGGACGTTTCCGTGGTCGTTGTGTTGTGGCTCAGGGCTATTCCATTTTCCTTCCCTAAAAGGCAACGCGAGAGACTGTCAGGCAAATCCCAAGTGATCTGTACACGGACTAAGACGTCCGCACGTCTGGCAACATTCTCGCCAACTTGTATGCCGTGCCAACGACACGGGTTCATGTCCGATTACCGAAATTAGGCAGCGTTGGCCGTGGTTAGTGCTCGGCTGGGGACGAACTGGGAAGTCCGCGTGTCTTGGTTTCTTCAGTTTTGCCTTTTTCCTTCGTTTTTGGTGCTGCTGTGCGGTAATGGTACGGTCCAGCACGCTGACCCCCCTCTTGCTCTCGGTACGCAAAGGCGCGAACATGCGGCCACAGTCAAATGAAAGGGTCCGTTGTGTGTTTGTTGATGTGGCCTCTCCCAGTCGTTTCTAGCGCCTGTCCTCTACATATACGCCCATTTGCAAGCGTCAGCTTTTGCGTCAGCCGAGCAAAGTCGAGACAAGTCGACACATGGGGACACACGATGCTGTGAATCGTAATCCGCACTAGCCTACGAGGGGAGAAGGGAAACCATTCGTACCGTTGAAAACACTCTCCTGGGTAAAGGAGACAACTTCCGTGCGATGTCCGGGCTTCGAACCCGGAGCAGCTACTTGGGAAGCAACCATGCTGACCGACACACCACCACCGCCTTCTGCTACGCGCTGCTTGCGCCGTGATGTGTCGCCTTCCCTCCTGGCGCCAGAGGCCGAAGGCGATAGCGCTGCAGGCGCTCAACGCCGAGTGCGACGCGAGCACCACTGAACCCGATTTCCTGGTGCTGCTAGGGCGACATACCGTAACTAGGCGCAGAACTGACTTTCTCTGATAAATTGGCCCTTTAATGCGCATCAGGGCGAACACGAAATTTCTAATATGAAGTACTCACTGACGATCCAAAGGCGTTTCAGTATGCATGCGTCGGTACCACCGGGGCAGAGCCTAAGTATTGTAAAGTGAAGGCCGACAGTTAGAGCCTCACATGAAGTATTTCATTGGCTTCCCACGAGTGCGTAATGCAAAGCGTGGCTGTTGCTAGGAAACGGTCTTATTCGCCGTTCGTTAATATCTAGTTTTCTTTGCATCAATGTGAAAATGTTCCTATTACTAAATACAGTTTTGCTAGTTACAGTTCAAACTGGAAGCGACGGAAGAAAGCGGTCCAATGCGCCACATTGGTTCCCGAAAGCGAGGGTGCGTTTAGTACGCCACATCTGACATTGCGTCTTACATATTATTAAACTCACATAATTCCATTCTACCGAAAAAAGAAAGAGGTTTCGGAGTGAGGCTCCTGAGATCTTGCTAGAGATGGAAGTCACTGGAGCGCTTGTCTCGCACGTCAGATTGGCCGAGCGGTCTAAGGCGCCAGATTTAAGCTCTGGTTCCCGTAAGGGAGCGTGGGTTCGAACCCCACATCTGACAATGCATTTTAAACATTCTGAAACTAACATACTCCCTTCATCTTATAGAACAAGTACATTACGCACAAACACGCCGTGGAGATTTTACTAGAGACGACAGTGACAGCAGTGCAGGCGTCGCACGTCCGATAGCTCGAGCGGCCGAAAACAAATAGCGGAACATATTTTTCTCGTGCCGAGTTTTAGCTCTTCTCACGGACGTTTCCGTGGTCGTTGTGTTGTGGCTCAGGGCTATTCCATTTTCCTTCCCTAAAAGGCAACGCGAGAGACTGTCAGGCAAATCCCAAGTGATCTGTACACGGACTAAGACGTCCGCACGTCTGGCAACATTCTCGCCAACTTGTATGCCGTGCCAACGACACGGGTTCATGTCCGATTACCGAAATTAGGCAGCGTTGGCCGTGGTTAGTGCTCGGCTGGGGACGAACTGGGAAGTCCGCGTGTCTTGGTTTCTTCAGTTTTGCCTTTTTCCTTCGTTTTTGGTGCTGCTGTGCGGTAATGGTACGGTCCAGCACGCTGACCCCCCTCTTGCTCTCGGTACGCAAAGGCGCGAACATGCGGCCACAGTCAAATGAAAGGGTCCGTTGTGTGTTTGTTGATGTGGCCTCTCCCAGTCGTTTCTAGCGCCTGTCCTCTACATATACGCCCATTTGCAAGCGTCAGCTTTTGCGTCAGCCGAGCAAAGTCGAGACAAGTCGACACATGGGGACACACGATGCTGTGAATCGTAATCCGCACTAGCCTACGAGGGGAGAAGGGAAACCATTCGTACCGTTGAAAACACTCTCCTGGGTAAAGGAGACAACTTCCGTGCGATGTCCGGGCTTCGAACCCGGAGCAGCTACTTGGGAAGCAACCATGCTGACCGACACACCACCACCGCCTTCTGCTACGCGCTGCTTGCGCCGTGATGTGTCGCCTTCCCTCCTGGCGCCAGAGGCCGAAGGCGATAGCGCTGCAGGCGCTCAACGCCGAGTGCGACGCGAGCACCACTGAACCCGATTTCCTGGTGCTGCTAGGGCGACATACCGTAACTAGGCGCAGAACTGACTTTCTCTGATAAATTGGCCCTTTAATGCGCATCAGGGCGAACACGAAATTTCTAATATGAAGTACTCACTGACGATCCAAAGGCGTTTCAGTATGCATGCGTCGGTACCACCGGGGCAGAGCCTAAGTATTGTAAAGTGAAGGCCGACAGTTAGAGCCTCACATGAAGTATTTCATTGGCTTCCCACGAGTGCGTAATGCAAAGCGTGGCTGTTGCTAGGAAACGGTCTTATTCGCCGTTCGTTAATGTCTAGTTTTCTTTGCATCAATGTGAAAATGTTCCTATTACTAAATACAGTTTTGCTAGTTACAGTTCAAACTGGAAGCGACGGAAGAAAGCGGTCCAATGCGCCACATTGGTTCCCGAAAGCGAGGGTGCGTTTAGTACGCCACATCTGACATTGCGTCTTACATATTATTAAACTCACATAATTCCATTCTACCGAAAAAAGAAAGAGGTTTCGGAGTGAGGCTCCTGAGGTCTTGCTAGAGATGGAAGTCACTGGAGCGCTTGTCTCGCACGTCAGATTGGCCGAGCGGTCTAAGGCGCCAGATTTAAGCTCTGGTTCCCGTAAGGGAGCGTGGGTTCGAACCCCACATCTGACAATGCATTTTAAACATTCTGAAACTAACATACTCCCTTCATCTTATAGAACAAGTACATTACGCACAAACACGCCGTGGAGATTTTACTAGAGACGACAGTGACAGCAGTGCAGGCGTCGCACGTCCGATAGCTCGAGCGGCCGAAAACAAATAGCGGAACATATTTTTCTCGTGCCGAGTTTTAGCTCTTCTCACGGACGTTTCCGTGGTCGTTGTGTTGTGGCTCAGGGCTATTCCATTTTCCTTCCCTAAAAGGCAACGCGAGAGACTGTCAGGCAAATCCCAAGTGATCTGTACACGGACTAAGACGTCCGCACGTCTGGCAACATTCTCGCCAACTTGTATGCCGTGCCAACGACACGGGTTCATGTCCGATTACCGAAATTAGGCAGCGTTGGCCGTGGTTAGTGCTCGGCTGGGGACGAACTGGGAAGTCCGCGTGTCTTGGTTTCTTCAGTTTTGCCTTTTTCCTTCGTTTTTGGTGCTGCTGTGCGGTAATGGTACGGTCCAGCACGCTGACCCCCCTCTTGCTCTCGGTACGCAAAGGCGCGAACATGCGGCCACAGTCAAATGAAAGGGTCCGTTGTGTGTTTGTTGATGTGGCCTCTCCCAGTCGTTTCTAGCGCCTGTCCTCTACATATACGCCCATTTGCAAGCGTCAGCTTTTGCGTCAGCCGAGCAAAGTCGAGACAAGTCGACACATGGGGACACACGATGCTGTGAATCGTAATCCGCACTAGCCTACGAGGGGAGAAGGGAAACCATTCGTACCGTTGAAAACACTCTCCTGGGTAAAGGAGACAACTTCCGTGCGATGTCCGGGCTTCGAACCCGGAGCAGCTACTTGGGAAGCAACCATGCTGACCGACACACCACCACCGCCTTCTGCTACGCGCTGCTTGCGCCGTGATGTGTCGCCTTCCCTCCTGGCGCCAGAGGCCGAAGGCGATAGCGCTGCAGGCGCTCAACGCCGAGTGCGACGCGAGCACCACTGAACCCGATTTCCTGGTGCTGCTAGGGCGACATACCGTAACTAGGCGCAGAACTGACTTTCTCTGATAAATTGGCCCTTTAATGCGCATCAGGGCGAACACGAAATTTCTAATATGAAGTACTCACTGACGATCCAAAGGCGTTTCAGTATGCATGCGTCGGTACCACCGGGGCAGAGCCTAAGTATTGTAAAGTGAAGGCCGACAGTTAGAGCCTCACATGAAGTATTTCATTGGCTTCCCACGAGTGCGTAATGCAAAGCGTGGCTGTTGCTAGGAAACGGTCTTATTCGCCGTTCGTTAATATCTAGTTTTCTTTGCATCAATGTGAAAATGTTCCTATTACTAAATACAGTTTTGCTAGTTACAGTTCAAACTGGAAGCGACGGAAGAAAGCGGTCCAATGCGCCACATTGGTTCCCGAAAGCGAGGGTGCGTTTAGTACGCCACATCTGACATTGCGTCTTACATATTATTAAACTCACATAATTCCATTCTACCGAAAAAAGAAAGAGGTTTCGGAGTGAGGCTCCTGAGGTCTTGCTAGAGATGGAAGTCACTGGAGCGCTTGTCTCGCACGTCAGATTGGCCGAGCGGTCTAAGGCGCCAGATTTAAGCTCTGGTTCCCGTAAGGGAGCGTGGGTTCGAACCCCACATCTGACAATGCATTTTAAACATTCTGAAACTAACATACTCCCTTCATCTTATAGAACAAGTACATTACGCACAAACACGCCGTGGAGATTTTACTAGAGACGACAGTGACAGCAGTGCAGGCGTCGCACGTCCGATAGCTCGAGCGGCCGAAAACAAATAGCGGAACATATTTTTCTCGTGCCGAGTTTTAGCTCTTCTCACGGACGTTTCCGTGGTCGTTGTGTTGTGGCTCAGGGCTATTCCATTTTCCTTCCCTAAAAGGCAACGCGAGAGACTGTCAGGCAAATCCCAAGTGATCTGTACACGGACTAAGACGTCCGCACGTCTGGCAACATTCTCGCCAACTTGTATGCCGTGCCAACGACACGGGTTCATGTCCGATTACCGAAATTAGGCAGCGTTGGCCGTGGTTAGTGCTCGGCTGGGGACGAACTGGGAAGTCCGCGTGTCTTGGTTTCTTCAGTTTTGCCTTTTTCCTTCGTTTTTGGTGCTGCTGTGCGGTAATGGTACGGTCCAGCACGCTGACCCCCCTCTTGCTCTCGGTACGCAAAGGCGCGAACATGCGGCCACAGTCAAATGAAAGGGTCCGTTGTGTGTTTGTTGATGTGGCCTCTCCCAGTCGTTTCTAGCGCCTGTCCTCTACATATACGCCCATTTGCAAGCGTCAGCTTTTGCGTCAGCCGAGCAAAGTCGAGACAAGTCGACACATGGGGACACACGATGCTGTGAATCGTAATCCGCACTAGCCTACGAGGGGAGAAGGGAAACCATTCGTACCGTTGAAAACACTCTCCTGGGTAAAGGAGACAACTTCCGTGCGATGTCCGGGCTTCGAACCCGGAGCAGCTACTTGGGAAGCAACCATGCTGACCGACACACCACCACCGCCTTCTGCTACGCGCTGCTTGCGCCGTGATGTGTCGCCTTCCCTCCTGGCGCCAGAGGCCGAAGGCGATAGCGCTGCAGGCGCTCAACGCCGAGTGCGACGCGAGCACCACTGAACCCGATTTCCTGGTGCTGCTAGGGCGACATACCGTAACTAGGCGCAGAACTGACTTTCTCTGATAAATTGGCCCTTTAATGCGCATCAGGGCGAACACGAAATTTCTAATATGAAGTACTCACTGACGATCCAAAGGCGTTTCAGTATGCATGCGTCGGTACCACCGGGGCAGAGCCTAAGTATTGTAAAGTGAAGGCCGACAGTTAGAGCCTCACATGAAGTATTTCATTGGCTTCCCACGAGTGCGTAATGCAAAGCGTGGCTGTTGCTAGGAAACGGTCTTATTCGCCGTTCGTTAATATCTAGTTTTCTTTGCATCAATGTGAAAATGTTCCTATTACTAAATACAGTTTTGCTAGTTACAGTTCAAACTGGAAGCGACGGAAGAAAGCGGTCCAATGCGCCACATTGGTTCCCGAAAGCGAGGGTGCGTTTAGTACGCCACATCTGACATTGCGTCTTACATATTATTAAACTCACATAATTCCATTCTACCGAAAAAAGAAAGAGGTTTCGGAGTGAGGCTCCTGAGATCTTGCTAGAGATGGAAGTCACTGGAGCGCTTGTCTCGCACGTCAGATTGGCCGAGCGGTCTAAGGCGCCAGATTTAAGCTCTGGTTCCCGTAAGGGAGCGTGGGTTCGAACCCCACATCTGACAATGCATTTTAAACATTCTGAAACTAACATACTCCCTTCATCTTATAGAACAAGTACATTACGCACAAACACGCCGTGGAGATTTTACTAGAGACGACAGTGACAGCAGTGCAGGCGTCGCACGTCCGATAGCTCGAGCGGCCGAAAACAAATAGCGGAACATATTTTTCTCGTGCCGAGTTTTAGCTCTTCTCACGGACGTTTCCGTGGTCGTTGTGTTGTGGCTCAGGGCTATTCCATTTTCCTTCCCTAAAAGGCAACGCGAGAGACTGTCAGGCAAATCCCAAGTGATCTGTACACGGACTAAGACGTCCGCACGTCTGGCAACATTCTCGCCAACTTGTATGCCGTGCCAACGACACGGGTTCATGTCCGATTACCGAAATTAGGCAGCGTTGGCCGTGGTTAGTGCTCGGCTGGGGACGAACTGGGAAGTCCGCGTGTCTTGGTTTCTTCAGTTTTGCCTTTTTCCTTCGTTTTTGGTGCTGCTGTGCGGTAATGGTACGGTCCAGCACGCTGACCCCCCTCTTGCTCTCGGTACGCAAAGGCGCGAACATGCGGCCACAGTCAAATGAAAGGGTCCGTTGTGTGTTTGTTGATGTGGCCTCTCCCAGTCGTTTCTAGCGCCTGTCCTCTACATATACGCCCATTTGCAAGCGTCAGCTTTTGCGTCAGCCGAGCAAAGTCGAGACAAGTCGACACATGGGGACACACGATGCTGTGAATCGTAATCCGCACTAGCCTACGAGGGGAGAAGGGAAACCATTCGTACCGTTGAAAACACTCTCCTGGGTAAAGGAGACAACTTCCGTGCGATGTCCGGGCTTCGAACCCGGAGCAGCTACTTGGGAAGCAACCATGCTGACCGACACACCACCACCGCCTTCTGCTACGCGCTGCTTGCGCCGTGATGTGTCGCCTTCCCTCCTGGCGCCAGAGGCCGAAGGCGATAGCGCTGCAGGCGCTCAACGCCGAGTGCGACGCGAGCACCACTGAACCCGATTTCCTGGTGCTGCTAGGGCGACATACCGTAACTAGGCGCAGAACTGACTTTCTCTGATAAATTGGCCCTTTAATGCGCATCAGGGCGAACACGAAATTTCTAATATGAAGTACTCACTGACGATCCAAAGGCGTTTCAGTATGCATGCGTCGGTACCACCGGGGCAGAGCCTAAGTATTGTAAAGTGAAGGCCGACAGTTAGAGCCTCACATGAAGTATTTCATTGGCTTCCCACGAGTGCGTAATGCAAAGCGTGGCTGTTGCTAGGAAACGGTCTTATTCGCCGTTCGTTAATATCTAGTTTTCTTTGCATCAATGTGAAAATGTTCCTATTACTAAATACAGTTTTGCTAGTTACAGTTCAAACTGGAAGCGACGGAAGAAAGCGGTCCAATGCGCCACATTGGTTCCCGAAAGCGAGGGTGCGTTTAGTACGCCACATCTGACATTGCGTCTTACATATTATTAAACTCACATAATTCCATTCTACCGAAAAAAGAAAGAGGTTTCGGAGTGAGGCTCCTGAGATCTTGCTAGAGATGGAAGTCACTGGAGCGCTTGTCTCGCACGTCAGATTGGCCGAGCGGTCTAAGGCGCCAGATTTAAGCTCTGGTTCCCGTAAGGGAGCGTGGGTTCGAACCCCACATCTGACAATGCATTTTAAACATTCTGAAACTAACATACTCCCTTCATCTTATAGAACAAGTACATTACGCACAAACACGCCGTGGAGATTTTACTAGAGACGACAGTGACAGCAGTGCAGGCGTCGCACGTCCGATAGCTCGAGCGGCCGAAAACAAATAGCGGAACATATTTTTCTCGTGCCGAGTTTTAGCTCTTCTCACGGACGTTTCCGTGGTCGTTGTGTTGTGGCTCAGGGCTATTCCATTTTCCTTCCCTAAAAGGCAACGCGAGAGACTGTCAGGCAAATCCCAAGTGATCTGTACACGGACTAAGACGTCCGCACGTCTGGCAACATTCTCGCCAACTTGTATGCCGTGCCAACGACACGGGTTCATGTCCGATTACCGAAATTAGGCAGCGTTGGCCGTGGTTAGTGCTCGGCTGGGGACGAACTGGGAAGTCCGCGTGTCTTGGTTTCTTCAGTTTTGCCTTTTTCCTTCGTTTTTGGTGCTGCTGTGCGGTAATGGTACGGTCCAGCACGCTGACCCCCCTCTTGCTCTCGGTACGCAAAGGCGCGAACATGCGGCCACAGTCAAATGAAAGGGTCCGTTGTGTGTTTGTTGATGTGGCCTCTCCCAGTCGTTTCTAGCGCCTGTCCTCTACATATACGCCCATTTGCAAGCGTCAGCTTTTGCGTCAGCCGAGCAAAGTCGAGACAAGTCGACACATGGGGACACACGATGCTGTGAATCGTAATCCGCACTAGCCTACGAGGGGAGAAGGGAAACCATTCGTACCGTTGAAAACACTCTCCTGGGTAAAGGAGACAACTTCCGTGCGATGTCCGGGCTTCGAACCCGGAGCAGCTACTTGGGAAGCAACCATGCTGACCGACACACCACCACCGCCTTCTGCTACGCGCTGCTTGCGCCGTGATGTGTCGCCTTCCCTCCTGGCGCCAGAGGCCGAAGGCGATAGCGCTGCAGGCGCTCAACGCCGAGTGCGACGCGAGCACCACTGAACCCGATTTCCTGGTGCTGCTAGGGCGACATACCGTAACTAGGCGCAGAACTGACTTTCTCTGATAAATTGGCCCTTTAATGCGCATCAGGGCGAACACGAAATTTCTAATATGAAGTACTCACTGACGATCCAAAGGCGTTTCAGTATGCATGCGTCGGTACCACCGGGGCAGAGCCTAAGTATTGTAAAGTGAAGGCCGACAGTTAGAGCCTCACATGAAGTATTTCATTGGCTTCCCACGAGTGCGTAATGCAAAGCGTGGCTGTTGCTAGGAAACGGTCTTATTCGCCGTTCGTTAATATCTAGTTTTCTTTGCATCAATGTGAAAATGTTCCTATTACTAAATACAGTTTTGCTAGTTACAGTTCAAACTGGAAGCGACGGAAGAAAGCGGTCCAATGCGCCACATTGGTTCCCGAAAGCGAGGGTGCGTTTAGTACGCCACATCTGACATTGCGTCTTACATATTATTAAACTCACATAATTCCATTCTACCGAAAAAAGAAAGAGGTTTCGGAGTGAGGCTCCTGAGATCTTGCTAGAGATGGAAGTCACTGGAGCGCTTGTCTCGCACGTCAGATTGGCCGAGCGGTCTAAGGCGCCAGATTTAAGCTCTGGTTCCCGTAAGGGAGCGTGGGTTCGAACCCCACATCTGACAATGCATTTTAAACATTCTGAAACTAACATACTCCCTTCATCTTATAGAACAAGTACATTACGCACAAACACGCCGTGGAGATTTTACTAGAGACGACAGTGACAGCAGTGCAGGCGTCGCACGTCCGATAGCTCGAGCGGCCGAAAACAAATAGCGGAACATATTTTTCTCGTGCCGAGTTTTAGCTCTTCTCACGGACGTTTCCGTGGTCGTTGTGTTGTGGCTCAGGGCTATTCCATTTTCCTTCCCTAAAAGGCAACGCGAGAGACTGTCAGGCAAATCCCAAGTGATCTGTACACGGACTAAGACGTCCGCACGTCTGGCAACATTCTCGCCAACTTGTATGCCGTGCCAACGACACGGGTTCATGTCCGATTACCGAAATTAGGCAGCGTTGGCCGTGGTTAGTGCTCGGCTGGGGACGAACTGGGAAGTCCGCGTGTCTTGGTTTCTTCAGTTTTGCCTTTTTCCTTCGTTTTTGGTGCTGCTGTGCGGTAATGGTACGGTCCAGCACGCTGACCCCCCTCTTGCTCTCGGTACGCAAAGGCGCGAACATGCGGCCACAGTCAAATGAAAGGGTCCGTTGTGTGTTTGTTGATGTGGCCTCTCCCAGTCGTTTCTAGCGCCTGTCCTCTACATATACGCCCATTTGCAAGCGTCAGCTTTTGCGTCAGCCGAGCAAAGTCGAGACAAGTCGACACATGGGGACACACGATGCTGTGAATCGTAATCCGCACTAGCCTACGAGGGGAGAAGGGAAACCATTCGTACCGTTGAAAACACTCTCCTGGGTAAAGGAGACAACTTCCGTGCGATGTCCGGGCTTCGAACCCGGAGCAGCTACTTGGGAAGCAACCATGCTGACCGACACACCACCACCGCCTTCTGCTACGCGCTGCTTGCGCCGTGATGTGTCGCCTTCCCTCCTGGCGCCAGAGGCCGAAGGCGATAGCGCTGCAGGCGCTCAACGCCGAGTGCGACGCGAGCACCACTGAACCCGATTTCCTGGTGCTGCTAGGGCGACATACCGTAACTAGGCGCAGAACTGACTTTCTCTGATAAATTGGCCCTTTAATGCGCATCAGGGCGAACACGAAATTTCTAATATGAAGTACTCACTGACGATCCAAAGGCGTTTCAGTATGCATGCGTCGGTACCACCGGGGCAGAGCCTAAGTATTGTAAAGTGAAGGCCGACAGTTAGAGCCTCACATGAAGTATTTCATTGGCTTCCCACGAGTGCGTAATGCAAAGCGTGGCTGTTGCTAGGAAACGGTCTTATTCGCCGTTCGTTAATATCTAGTTTTCTTTGCATCAATGTGAAAATGTTCCTATTACTAAATACAGTTTTGCTAGTTACAGTTCAAACTGGAAGCGACGGAAGAAAGCGGTCCAATGCGCCACATTGGTTCCCGAAAGCGAGGGTGCGTTTAGTACGCCACATCTGACATTGCGTCTTACATATTATTAAACTCACATAATTCCATTCTACCGAAAAAAGAAAGAGGTTTCGGAGTGAGGCTCCTGAGATCTTGCTAGAGATGGAAGTCACTGGAGCGCTTGTCTCGCACGTCAGATTGGCCGAGCGGTCTAAGGCGCCAGATTTAAGCTCTGGTTCCCGTAAGGGAGCGTGGGTTCGAACCCCACATCTGACAATGCATTTTAAACATTCTGAAACTAACATACTCCCTTCATCTTATAGAACAAGTACATTACGCACAAACACGCCGTGGAGATTTTACTAGAGACGACAGTGACAGCAGTGCAGGCGTCGCACGTCCGATAGCTCGAGCGGCCGAAAACAAATAGCGGAACATATTTTTCTCGTGCCGAGTTTTAGCTCTTCTCACGGACGTTTCCGTGGTCGTTGTGTTGTGGCTCAGGGCTATTCCATTTTCCTTCCCTAAAAGGCAACGCGAGAGACTGTCAGGCAAATCCCAAGTGATCTGTACACGGACTAAGACGTCCGCACGTCTGGCAACATTCTCGCCAACTTGTATGCCGTGCCAACGACACGGGTTCATGTCCGATTACCGAAATTAGGCAGCGTTGGCCGTGGTTAGTGCTCGGCTGGGGACGAACTGGGAAGTCCGCGTGTCTTGGTTTCTTCAGTTTTGCCTTTTTCCTTCGTTTTTGGTGCTGCTGTGCGGTAATGGTACGGTCCAGCACGCTGACCCCCCTCTTGCTCTCGGTACGCAAAGGCGCGAACATGCGGCCACAGTCAAATGAAAGGGTCCGTTGTGTGTTTGTTGATGTGGCCTCTCCCAGTCGTTTCTAGCGCCTGTCCTCTACATATACGCCCATTTGCAAGCGTCAGCTTTTGCGTCAGCCGAGCAAAGTCGAGACAAGTCGACACATGGGGACACACGATGCTGTGAATCGTAATCCGCACTAGCCTACGAGGGGAGAAGGGAAACCATTCGTACCGTTGAAAACACTCTCCTGGGTAAAGGAGACAACTTCCGTGCGATGTCCGGGCTTCGAACCCGGAGCAGCTACTTGGGAAGCAACCATGCTGACCGACACACCACCACCGCCTTCTGCTACGCGCTGCTTGCGCCGTGATGTGTCGCCTTCCCTCCTGGCGCCAGAGGCCGAAGGCGATAGCGCTGCAGGCGCTCAACGCCGAGTGCGACGCGAGCACCACTGAACCCGATTTCCTGGTGCTGCTAGGGCGACATACCGTAACTAGGCGCAGAACTGACTTTCTCTGATAAATTGGCCCTTTAATGCGCATCAGGGCGAACACGAAATTTCTAATATGAAGTACTCACTGACGATCCAAAGGCGTTTCAGTATGCATGCGTCGGTACCACCGGGGCAGAGCCTAAGTATTGTAAAGTGAAGGCCGACAGTTAGAGCCTCACATGAAGTATTTCATTGGCTTCCCACGAGTGCGTAATGCAAAGCGTGGCTGTTGCTAGGAAACGGTCTTATTCGCCGTTCGTTAATATCTAGTTTTCTTTGCATCAATGTGAAAATGTTCCTATTACTAAATACAGTTTTGCTAGTTACAGTTCAAACTGGAAGCGACGGAAGAAAGCGGTCCAATGCGCCACATTGGTTCCCGAAAGCGAGGGTGCGTTTAGTACGCCACATCTGACATTGCGTCTTACATATTATTAAACTCACATAATTCCATTCTACCGAAAAAAGAAAGAGGTTTCGGAGTGAGGCTCCTGAGATCTTGCTAGAGATGGAAGTCACTGGAGCGCTTGTCTCGCACGTCAGATTGGCCGAGCGGTCTAAGGCGCCAGATTTAAGCTCTGGTTCCCGTAAGGGAGCGTGGGTTCGAACCCCACATCTGACAATGCATTTTAAACATTCTGAAACTAACATACTCCCTTCATCTTATAGAACAAGTACATTACGCACAAACACGCCGTGGAGATTTTACTAGAGACGACAGTGACAGCAGTGCAGGCGTCGCACGTCCGATAGCTCGAGCGGCCGAAAACAAATAGCGGAACATATTTTTCTCGTGCCGAGTTTTAGCTCTTCTCACGGACGTTTCCGTGGTCGTTGTGTTGTGGCTCAGGGCTATTCCATTTTCCTTCCCTAAAAGGCAACGCGAGAGACTGTCAGGCAAATCCCAAGTGATCTGTACACGGACTAAGACGTCCGCACGTCTGGCAACATTCTCGCCAACTTGTATGCCGTGCCAACGACACGGGTTCATGTCCGATTACCGAAATTAGGCAGCGTTGGCCGTGGTTAGTGCTCGGCTGGGGACGAACTGGGAAGTCCGCGTGTCTTGGTTTCTTCAGTTTTGCCTTTTTCCTTCGTTTTTGGTGCTGCTGTGCGGTAATGGTACGGTCCAGCACGCTGACCCCCCTCTTGCTCTCGGTACGCAAAGGCGCGAACATGCGGCCACAGTCAAATGAAAGGGTCCGTTGTGTGTTTGTTGATGTGGCCTCTCCCAGTCGTTTCTAGCGCCTGTCCTCTACATATACGCCCATTTGCAAGCGTCAGCTTTTGCGTCAGCCGAGCAAAGTCGAGACAAGTCGACACATGGGGACACACGATGCTGTGAATCGTAATCCGCACTAGCCTACGAGGGGAGAAGGGAAACCATTCGTACCGTTGAAAACACTCTCCTGGGTAAAGGAGACAACTTCCGTGCGATGTCCGGGCTTCGAACCCGGAGCAGCTACTTGGGAAGCAACCATGCTGACCGACACACACCACCACCGCCTTCTGCTACGCGCTGCTTGCGCCGTGATGTGTCGCCTTCCCTCCTGGCGCCAGAGGCCGAAGGCGATAGCGCTGCAGGCGCTCAACGCCGAGTGCGACGCGAGCACCACTGAACCCGATTTCCTGGTGCTGCTAGGGCGACATACCGTAACTAGGCGCAGAACTGACTTTCTCTGATAAATTGGCCCTTTAATGCGCATCAGGGCGAACACGAAATTTCTAATATGAAGTACTCACTGACGATCCAAAGGCGTTTCAGTATGCATGCGTCGGTACCACCGGGGCAGAGCCTAAGTATTGTAAAGTGAAGGCCGACAGTTAGAGCCTCACATGAAGTATTTCATTGGCTTCCCACGAGTGCGTAATGCAAAGCGTGGCTGTTGCTAGGAAACGGTCTTATTCGCCGTTCGTTAATATCTAGTTTTCTTTGCATCAATGTGAAAATGTTCCTATTACTAAATACAGTTTTGCTAGTTACAGTTCAAACTGGAAGCGACGGAAGAAAGCGGTCCAATGCGCCACATTGGTTCCCGAAAGCGAGGGTGCGTTTAGTACGCCACATCTGACATTGCGTCTTACATATTATTAAACTCACATAATTCCATTCTACCGAAAAAAGAAAGAGGTTTCGGAGTGAGGCTCCTGAGATCTTGCTAGAGATGGAAGTCACTGGAGCGCTTGTCTCGCACGTCAGATTGGCCGAGCGGTCTAAGGCGCCAGATTTAAGCTCTGGTTCCCGTAAGGGAGCGTGGGTTCGAACCCCACATCTGACAATGCATTTTAAACATTCTGAAACTAACATACTCCCTTCATCTTATAGAACAAGTACATTACGCACAAACACGCCGTGGAGATTTTACTAGAGACGACAGTGACAGCAGTGCAGGCGTCGCACGTCCGATAGCTCGAGCGGCCGAAAACAAATAGCGGAACATATTTTTCTCGTGCCGAGTTTTAGCTCTTCTCACGGACGTTTCCGTGGTCGTTGTGTTGTGGCTCAGGGCTATTCCATTTTCCTTCCCTAAAAGGCAACGCGAGAGACTGTCAGGCAAATCCCAAGTGATCTGTACACGGACTAAGACGTCCGCACGTCTGGCAACATTCTCGCCAACTTGTATGCCGTGCCAACGACACGGGTTCATGTCCGATTACCGAAATTAGGCAGCGTTGGCCGTGGTTAGTGCTCGGCTGGGGACGAACTGGGAAGTCCGCGTGTCTTGGTTTCTTCAGTTTTGCCTTTTTCCTTCGTTTTTGGTGCTGCTGTGCGGTAATGGTACGGTCCAGCACGCTGACCCCCCTCTTGCTCTCGGTACGCAAAGGCGCGAACATGCGGCCACAGTCAAATGAAAGGGTCCGTTGTGTGTTTGTTGATGTGGCCTCTCCCAGTCGTTTCTAGCGCCTGTCCTCTACATATACGCCCATTTGCAAGCGTCAGCTTTTGCGTCAGCCGAGCAAAGTCGAGACAAGTCGACACATGGGGACACACGATGCTGTGAATCGTAATCCGCACTAGCCTACGAGGGGAGAAGGGAAACCATTCGTACCGTTGAAAACACTCTCCTGGGTAAAGGAGACAACTTCCGTGCGATGTCCGGGCTTCGAACCCGGAGCAGCTACTTGGGAAGCAACCATGCTGACCGACACACCACCACCGCCTTCTGCTACGCGCTGCTTGCGCCGTGATGTGTCGCCTTCCCTCCTGGCGCCAGAGGCCGAAGGCGATAGCGCTGCAGGCGCTCAACGCCGAGTGCGACGCGAGCACCACTGAACCCGATTTCCTGGTGCTGCTAGGGCGACATACCGTAACTAGGCGCAGAACTGACTTTCTCTGATAAATTGGCCCTTTAATGCGCATCAGGGCGAACACGAAATTTCTAATATGAAGTACTCACTGACGATCCAAAGGCGTTTCAGTATGCATGCGTCGGTACCACCGGGGCAGAGCCTAAGTATTGTAAAGTGAAGGCCGACAGTTAGAGCCTCACATGAAGTATTTCATTGGCTTCCCACGAGTGCGTAATGCAAAGCGTGGCTGTTGCTAGGAAACGGTCTTATTCGCCGTTCGTTAATATCTAGTTTTCTTTGCATCAATGTGAAAATGTTCCTATTACTAAATACAGTTTTGCTAGTTACAGTTCAAACTGGAAGCGACGGAAGAAAGCGGTCCAATGCGCCACATTGGTTCCCGAAAGCGAGGGTGCGTTTAGTACGCCACATCTGACATTGCGTCTTACATATTATTAAACTCACATAATTCCATTCTACCGAAAAAAGAAAGAGGTTTCGGAGTGAGGCTCCTGAGATCTTGCTAGAGATGGAAGTCACTGGAGCGCTTGTCTCGCACGTCAGATTGGCCGAGCGGTCTAAGGCGCCAGATTTAAGCTCTGGTTCCCGTAAGGGAGCGTGGGTTCGAACCCCACATCTGACAATGCATTTTAAACATTCTGAAACTAACATACTCCCTTCATCTTATAGAACAAGTACATTACGCACAAACACGCCGTGGAGATTTTACTAGAGACGACAGTGACAGCAGTGCAGGCGTCGCACGTCCGATAGCTCGAGCGGCCGAAAACAAATAGCGGAACATATTTTTCTCGTGCCGAGTTTTAGCTCTTCTCACGGACGTTTCCGTGGTCGTTGTGTTGTGGCTCAGGGCTATTCCATTTTCCTTCCCTAAAAGGCAACGCGAGAGACTGTCAGGCAAATCCCAAGTGATCTGTACACGGACTAAGACGTCCGCACGTCTGGCAACATTCTCGCCAACTTGTATGCCGTGCCAACGACACGGGTTCATGTCCGATTACCGAAATTAGGCAGCGTTGGCCGTGGTTAGTGCTCGGCTGGGGACGAACTGGGAAGTCCGCGTGTCTTGGTTTCTTCAGTTTTGCCTTTTTCCTTCGTTTTTGGTGCTGCTGTGCGGTAATGGTACGGTCCAGCACGCTGACCCCCCTCTTGCTCTCGGTACGCAAAGGCGCGAACATGCGGCCACAGTCAAATGAAAGGGTCCGTTGTGTGTTTGTTGATGTGGCCTCTCCCAGTCGTTTCTAGCGCCTGTCCTCTACATATACGCCCATTTGCAAGCGTCAGCTTTTGCGTCAGCCGAGCAAAGTCGAGACAAGTCGACACATGGGGACACACGATGCTGTGAATCGTAATCCGCACTAGCCTACGAGGGGAGAAGGGAAACCATTCGTACCGTTGAAAACACTCTCCTGGGTAAAGGAGACAACTTCCGTGCGATGTCCGGGCTTCGAACCCGGAGCAGCTACTTGGGAAGCAACCATGCTGACCGACACACCACCACCGCCTTCTGCTACGCGCTGCTTGCGCCGTGATGTGTCGCCTTCCCTCCTGGCGCCAGAGGCCGAAGGCGATAGCGCTGCAGGCGCTCAACGCCGAGTGCGACGCGAGCACCACTGAACCCGATTTCCTGGTGCTGCTAGGGCGACATACCGTAACTAGGCGCAGAACTGACTTTCTCTGATAAATTGGCCCTTTAATGCGCATCAGGGCGAACACGAAATTTCTAATATGAAGTACTCACTGACGATCCAAAGGCGTTTCAGTATGCATGCGTCGGTACCACCGGGGCAGAGCCTAAGTATTGTAAAGTGAAGGCCGACAGTTAGAGCCTCACATGAAGTATTTCATTGGCTTCCCACGAGTGCGTAATGCAAAGCGTGGCTGTTGCTAGGAAACGGTCTTATTCGCCGTTCGTTAATATCTAGTTTTCTTTGCATCAATGTGAAAATGTTCCTATTACTAAATACAGTTTTGCTAGTTACAGTTCAAACTGGAAGCGACGGAAGAAAGCGGTCCAATGCGCCACATTGGTTCCCGAAAGCGAGGGTGCGTTTAGTACGCCACATCTGACATTGCGTCTTACATATTATTAAACTCACATAATTCCATTCTACCGAAAAAAGAAAGAGGTTTCGGAGTGAGGCTCCTGAGATCTTGCTAGAGATGGAAGTCACTGGAGCGCTTGTCTCGCACGTCAGATTGGCCGAGCGGTCTAAGGCGCCAGATTTAAGCTCTGGTTCCCGTAAGGGAGCGTGGGTTCGAACCCCACATCTGACAATGCATTTTAAACATTCTGAAACTAACATACTCCCTTCATCTTATAGAACAAGTACATTACGCACAAACACGCCGTGGAGATTTTACTAGAGACGACAGTGACAGCAGTGCAGGCGTCGCACGTCCGATAGCTCGAGCGGCCGAAAACAAATAGCGGAACATATTTTTCTCGTGCCGAGTTTTAGCTCTTCTCACGGACGTTTCCGTGGTCGTTGTGTTGTGGCTCAGGGCTATTCCATTTTCCTTCCCTAAAAGGCAACGCGAGAGACTGTCAGGCAAATCCCAAGTGATCTGTACACGGACTAAGACGTCCGCACGTCTGGCAACATTCTCGCCAACTTGTATGCCGTGCCAACGACACGGGTTCATGTCCGATTACCGAAATTAGGCAGCGTTGGCCGTGGTTAGTGCTCGGCTGGGGACGAACTGGGAAGTCCGCGTGTCTTGGTTTCTTCAGTTTTGCCTTTTTCCTTCGTTTTTGGTGCTGCTGTGCGGTAATGGTACGGTCCAGCACGCTGACCCCCCTCTTGCTCTCGGTACGCAAAGGCGCGAACATGCGGCCACAGTCAAATGAAAGGGTCCGTTGTGTGTTTGTTGATGTGGCCTCTCCCAGTCGTTTCTAGCGCCTGTCCTCTACATATACGCCCATTTGCAAGCGTCAGCTTTTGCGTCAGCCGAGCAAAGTCGAGACAAGTCGACACATGGGGACACACGATGCTGTGAATCGTAATCCGCACTAGCCTACGAGGGGAGAAGGGAAACCATTCGTACCGTTGAAAACACTCTCCTGGGTAAAGGAGACAACTTCCGTGCGATGTCCGGGCTTCGAACCCGGAGCAGCTACTTGGGAAGCAACCATGCTGACCGACACACCACCACCGCCTTCTGCTACGCGCTGCTTGCGCCGTGATGTGTCGCCTTCCCTCCTGGCGCCAGAGGCCGAAGGCGATAGCGCTGCAGGCGCTCAACGCCGAGTGCGACGCGAGCACCACTGAACCCGATTTCCTGGTGCTGCTAGGGCGACATACCGTAACTAGGCGCAGAACTGACTTTCTCTGATAAATTGGCCCTTTAATGCGCATCAGGGCGAACACGAAATTTCTAATATGAAGTACTCACTGACGATCCAAAGGCGTTTCAGTATGCATGCGTCGGTACCACCGGGGCAGAGCCTAAGTATTGTAAAGTGAAGGCCGACAGTTAGAGCCTCACATGAAGTATTTCATTGGCTTCCCACGAGTGCGTAATGCAAAGCGTGGCTGTTGCTAGGAAACGGTCTTATTCGCCGTTCGTTAATATCTAGTTTTCTTTGCATCAATGTGAAAATGTTCCTATTACTAAATACAGTTTTGCTAGTTACAGTTCAAACTGGAAGCGACGGAAGAAAGCGGTCCAATGCGCCACATTGGTTCCCGAAAGCGAGGGTGCGTTTAGTACGCCACATCTGACATTGCGTCTTACATATTATTAAACTCACATAATTCCATTCTACCGAAAAAAGAAAGAGGTTTCGGAGTGAGGCTCCTGAGATCTTGCTAGAGATGGAAGTCACTGGAGCGCTTGTCTCGCACGTCAGATTGGCCGAGCGGTCTAAGGCGCCAGATTTAAGCTCTGGTTCCCGTAAGGGAGCGTGGGTTCGAACCCCACATCTGACAATGCATTTTAAACATTCTGAAACTAACATACTCCCTTCATCTTATAGAACAAGTACATTACGCACAAACACGCCGTGGAGATTTTACTAGAGACGACAGTGACAGCAGTGCAGGCGTCGCACGTCCGATAGCTCGAGCGGCCGAAAACAAATAGCGGAACATATTTTTCTCGTGCCGAGTTTTAGCTCTTCTCACGGACGTTTCCGAGGTCGTTGTGTTGTGGCTCAGGGCTATTCCATTTTCCTTCCCTAAAAGGCAACGCGAGAGACTGTCAGGCAAATCCCAAGTGATCTGTACACGGACTAAGACGTCCGCACGTCTGGCAACATTCTCGCCAACTTGTATGCCGTGCCAACGACACGGGTTCATGTCCGATTACCGAAATTAGGCAGCGTTGGCCGTGGTTAGTGCTCGGCTGGGGACGAACTGGGAAGTCCGCGTGTCTTGGTTTCTTCAGTTTTGCCTTTTTCCTTCGTTTTTGGTGCTGCTGTGCGGTAATGGTACGGTCCAGCACGCTGACCCCCCTCTTGCTCTCGGTACGCAAAGGCGCGAACATGCGGCCACAGTCAAATGAAAGGGTCCGTTGTGTGTTTGTTGATGTGGCCTCTCCCAGTCGTTTCTAGCGCCTGTCCTCTACATATACGCCCATTTGCAAGCGTCAGCTTTTGCGTCAGCCGAGCAAAGTCGAGACAAGTCGACACATGGGGACACACGATGCTGTGAATCGTAATCCGCACTAGCCTACGAGGGGAGAAGGGAAACCATTCGTACCGTTGAAAACACTCTCCTGGGTAAAGGAGACAACTTCCGTGCGATGTCCGGGCTTCGAACCCGGAGCAGCTACTTGGGAAGCAACCATGCTGACCGACACACCACCACCGCCTTCTGCTACGCGCTGCTTGCGCCGTGATGTGTCGCCTTCCCTCCTGGCGCCAGAGGCCGAAGGCGATAGCGCTGCAGGCGCTCAACGCCGAGTGCGACGCGAGCACCACTGAACCCGATTTCCTGGTGCTGCTAGGGCGACATACCGTAACTAGGCGCAGAACTGACTTTCTCTGATAAATTGGCCCTTTAATGCGCATCAGGGCGAACACGAAATTTCTAATATGAAGTACTCACTGACGATCCAAAGGCGTTTCAGTATGCATGCGTCGGTACCACCGGGGCAGAGCCTAAGTATTGTAAAGTGAAGGCCGACAGTTAGAGCCTCACATGAAGTATTTCATTGGCTTCCCACGAGTGCGTAATGCAAAGCGTGGCTGTTGCTAGGAAACGGTCTTATTCGCCGTTCGTTAATATCTAGTTTTCTTTGCATCAATGTGAAAATGTTCCTATTACTAAATACAGTTTTGCTAGTTACAGTTCAAACTGGAAGCGACGGAAGAAAGCGGTCCAATGCGCCACATTGGTTCCCGAAAGCGAGGGTGCGTTTAGTACGCCACATCTGACATTGCGTCTTACATATTATTAAACTCACATAATTCCATTCTACCGAAAAAAGAAAGAGGTTTCGGAGTGAGGCTCCTGAGATCTTGCTAGAGATGGAAGTCACTGGAGCGCTTGTCTCGCACGTCAGATTGGCCGAGCGGTCTAAGGCGCCAGATTTAAGCTCTGGTTCCCGTAAGGGAGCGTGGGTTCGAACCCCACATCTGACAATGCATTTTAAACATTCTGAAACTAACATACTCCCTTCATCTTATAGAACAAGTACATTACGCACAAACACGCCGTGGAGATTTTACTAGAGACGACAGTGACAGCAGTGCAGGCGTCGCACGTCCGATAGCTCGAGCGGCCGAAAACAAATAGCGGAACATATTTTTCTCGTGCCGAGTTTTAGCTCTTCTCACGGACGTTTCCGTGGTCGTTGTGTTGTGGCTCAGGGCTATTCCATTTTCCTTCCCTAAAAGGCAACGCGAGAGACTGTCAGGCAAATCCCAAGTGATCTGTACACGGACTAAGACGTCCGCACGTCTGGCAACATTCTCGCCAACTTGTATGCCGTGCCAACGACACGGGTTCATGTCCGATTACCGAAATTAGGCAGCGTTGGCCGTGGTTAGTGCTCGGCTGGGGACGAACTGGGAAGTCCGCGTGTCTTGGTTTCTTCAGTTTTGCCTTTTTCCTTCGTTTTTGGTGCTGCTGTGCGGTAATGGTACGGTCCAGCACGCTGACCCCCCTCTTGCTCTCGGTACGCAAAGGCGCGAACATGCGGCCACAGTCAAATGAAAGGGTCCGTTGTGTGTTTGTTGATGTGGCCTCTCCCAGTCGTTTCTAGCGCCTGTCCTCTACATATACGCCCATTTGCAAGCGTCAGCTTTTGCGTCAGCCGAGCAAAGTCGAGACAAGTCGACACATGGGGACACACGATGCTGTGAATCGTAATCCGCACTAGCCTACGAGGGGAGAAGGGAAACCATTCGTACCGTTGAAAACACTCTCCTGGGTAAAGGAGACAACTTCCGTGCGATGTCCGGGCTTCGAACCCGGAGCAGCTACTTGGGAAGCAACCATGCTGACCGACACACCACCACCGCCTTCTGCTACGCGCTGCTTGCGCCGTGATGTGTCGCCTTCCCTCCTGGCGCCAGAGGCCGAAGGCGATAGCGCTGCAGGCGCTCAACGCCGAGTGCGACGCGAGCACCACTGAACCCGATTTCCTGGTGCTGCTAGGGCGACATACCGTAACTAGGCGCAGAACTGACTTTCTCTGATAAATTGGCCCTTTAATGCGCATCAGGGCGAACACGAAATTTCTAATATGAAGTACTCACTGACGATCCAAAGGCGTTTCAGTATGCATGCGTCGGTACCACCGGGGCAGAGCCTAAGTATTGTAAAGTGAAGGCCGACAGTTAGAGCCTCACATGAAGTATTTCATTGGCTTCCCACGAGTGCGTAATGCAAAGCGTGGCTGTTGCTAGGAAACGGTCTTATTCGCCGTTCGTTAATATCTAGTTTTCTTTGCATCAATGTGAAAATGTTCCTATTACTAAATACAGTTTTGCTAGTTACAGTTCAAACTGGAAGCGACGGAAGAAAGCGGTCCAATGCGCCACATTGGTTCCCGAAAGCGAGGGTGCGTTTAGTACGCCACATCTGACATTGCGTCTTACATATTATTAAACTCACATAATTCCATTCTACCGAAAAAAGAAAGAGGTTTCGGAGTGAGGCTCCTGAGATCTTGCTAGAGATGGAAGTCACTGGAGCGCTTGTCTCGCACGTCAGATTGGCCGAGCGGTCTAAGGCGCCAGATTTAAGCTCTGGTTCCCGTAAGGGAGCGTGGGTTCGAACCCCACATCTGACAATGCATTTTAAACATTCTGAAACTAACATACTCCCTTCATCTTATAGAACAAGTACATTACGCACAAACACGCCGTGGAGATTTTACTAGAGACGACAGTGACAGCAGTGCAGGCGTCGCACGTCCGATAGCTCGAGCGGCCGAAAACAAATAGCGGAACATATTTTTCTCGTGCCGAGTTTTAGCTCTTCTCACGGACGTTTCCGTGGTCGTTGTGTTGTGGCTCAGGGCTATTCCATTTTCCTTCCCTAAAAGGCAACGCGAGAGACTGTCAGGCAAATCCCAAGTGATCTGTACACGGACTAAGACGTCCGCACGTCTGGCAACATTCTCGCCAACTTGTATGCCGTGCCAACGACACGGGTTCATGTCCGATTACCGAAATTAGGCAGCGTTGGCCGTGGTTAGTGCTCGGCTGGGGACGAACTGGGAAGTCCGCGTGTCTTGGTTTCTTCAGTTTTGCCTTTTTCCTTCGTTTTTGGTGCTGCTGTGCGGTAATGGTACGGTCCAGCACGCTGACCCCCCTCTTGCTCTCGGTACGCAAAGGCGCGAACATGCGGCCACAGTCAAATGAAAGGGTCCGTTGTGTGTTTGTTGATGTGGCCTCTCCCAGTCGTTTCTAGCGCCTGTCCTCTACATATACGCCCATTTGCAAGCGTCAGCTTTTGCGTCAGCCGAGCAAAGTCGAGACAAGTCGACACATGGGGACACACGATGCTGTGAATCGTAATCCGCACTAGCCTACGAGGGGAGAAGGGAAACCATTCGTACCGTTGAAAACACTCTCCTGGGTAAAGGAGACAACTTCCGTGCGATGTCCGGGCTTCGAACCCGGAGCAGCTACTTGGGAAGCAACCATGCTGACCGACACACCACCACCGCCTTCTGCTACGCGCTGCTTGCGCCGTGATGTGTCGCCTTCCCTCCTGGCGCCAGAGGCCGAAGGCGATAGCGCTGCAGGCGCTCAACGCCGAGTGCGACGCGAGCACCACTGAACCCGATTTCCTGGTGCTGCTAGGGCGACATACCGTAACTAGGCGCAGAACTGACTTTCTCTGATAAATTGGCCCTTTAATGCGCATCAGGGCGAACACGAAATTTCTAATATGAAGTACTCACTGACGATCCAAAGGCGTTTCAGTATGCATGCGTCGGTACCACCGGGGCAGAGCCTAAGTATTGTAAAGTGAAGGCCGACAGTTAGAGCCTCACATGAAGTATTTCATTGGCTTCCCACGAGTGCGTAATGCAAAGCGTGGCTGTTGCTAGGAAACGGTCTTATTCGCCGTTCGTTAATATCTAGTTTTCTTTGCATCAATGTGAAAATGTTCCTATTACTAAATACAGTTTTGCTAGTTACAGTTCAAACTGGAAGCGACGGAAGAAAGCGGTCCAATGCGCCACATTGGTTCCCGAAAGCGAGGGTGCGTTTAGTACGCCACATCTGACATTGCGTCTTACATATTATTAAACTCACATAATTCCATTCTACCGAAAAAAGAAAGAGGTTTCGGAGTGAGGCTCCTGAGATCTTGCTAGAGATGGAAGTCACTGGAGCGCTTGTCTCGCACGTCAGATTGGCCGAGCGGTCTAAGGCGCCAGATTTAAGCTCTGGTTCCCGTAAGGGAGCGTGGGTTCGAACCCCACATCTGACAATGCATTTTAAACATTCTGAAACTAACATACTCCCTTCATCTTATAGAACAAGTACATTACGCACAAACACGCCGTGGAGATTTTACTAGAGACGACAGTGACAGCAGTGCAGGCGTCGCACGTCCGATAGCTCGAGCGGCCGAAAACAAATAGCGGAACATATTTTTCTCGTGCCGAGTTTTAGCTCTTCTCACGGACGTTTCCGTGGTCGTTGTGTTGTGGCTCAGGGCTATTCCATTTTCCTTCCCTAAAAGGCAACGCGAGAGACTGTCAGGCAAATCCCAAGTGATCTGTACACGGACTAAGACGTCCGCACGTCTGGCAACATTCTCGCCAACTTGTATGCCGTGCCAACGACACGGGTTCATGTCCGATTACCGAAATTAGGCAGCGTTGGCCGTGGTTAGTGCTCGGCTGGGGACGAACTGGGAAGTCCGCGTGTCTTGGTTTCTTCAGTTTTGCCTTTTTCCTTCGTTTTTGGTGCTGCTGTGCGGTAATGGTACGGTCCAGCACGCTGACCCCCCTCTTGCTCTCGGTACGCAAAGGCGCGAACATGCGGCCACAGTCAAATGAAAGGGTCCGTTGTGTGTTTGTTGATGTGGCCTCTCCCAGTCGTTTCTAGCGCCTGTCCTCTACATATACGCCCATTTGCAAGCGTCAGCTTTTGCGTCAGCCGAGCAAAGTCGAGACAAGTCGACACATGGGGACACACGATGCTGTGAATCGTAATCCGCACTAGCCTACGAGGGGAGAAGGGAAACCATTCGTACCGTTGAAAACACTCTCCTGGGTAAAGGAGACAACTTCCGTGCGATGTCCGGGCTTCGAACCCGGAGCAGCTACTTGGGAAGCAACCATGCTGACCGACACACCACCACCGCCTTCTGCTACGCGCTGCTTGCGCCGTGATGTGTCGCCTTCCCTCCTGGCGCCAGAGGCCGAAGGCGATAGCGCTGCAGGCGCTCAACGCCGAGTGCGACGCGAGCACCACTGAACCCGATTTCCTGGTGCTGCTAGGGCGACATACCGTAACTAGGCGCAGAACTGACTTTCTCTGATAAATTGGCCCTTTAATGCGCATCAGGGCGAACACGAAATTTCTAATATGAAGTACTCACTGACGATCCAAAGGCGTTTCAGTATGCATGCGTCGGTACCACCGGGGCAGAGCCTAAGTATTGTAAAGTGAAGGCCGACAGTTAGAGCCTCACATGAAGTATTTCATTGGCTTCCCACGAGTGCGTAATGCAAAGCGTGGCTGTTGCTAGGAAACGGTCTTATTCGCCGTTCGTTAATATCTAGTTTTCTTTGCATCAATGTGAAAATGTTCCTATTACTAAATACAGTTTTGCTAGTTACAGTTCAAACTGGAAGCGACGGAAGAAAGCGGTCCAATGCGCCACATTGGTTCCCGAAAGCGAGGGTGCGTTTAGTACGCCACATCTGACATTGCGTCTTACATATTATTAAACTCACATAATTCCATTCTACCGAAAAAAGAAAGAGGTTTCGGAGTGAGGCTCCTGAGATCTTGCTAGAGATGGAAGTCACTGGAGCGCTTGTCTCGCACGTCAGATTGGCCGAGCGGTCTAAGGCGCCAGATTTAAGCTCTGGTTCCCGTAAGGGAGCGTGGGTTCGAACCCCACATCTGACAATGCATTTTAAACATTCTGAAACTAACATACTCCCTTCATCTTATAGAACAAGTACATTACGCACAAACACGCCGTGGAGATTTTACTAGAGACGACAGTGACAGCAGTGCAGGCGTCGCACGTCCGATAGCTCGAGCGGCCGAAAACAAATAGCGGAACATATTTTTCTCGTGCCGAGTTTTAGCTCTTCTCACGGACGTTTCCGTGGTCGTTGTGTTGTGGCTCAGGGCTATTCCATTTTCCTTCCCTAAAAGGCAACGC